>NW_015177047.1:123065-163725 GCF_001447785.1 Gekko japonicus | reverse complement strand
TTGCCTTCTGACACACTTCCGGTGATTTCAGGGGGTGTGGCATATGCAAATAAGTTATGCTAATGAGCTCCTGCACTTCTTTTTCTACAAAATGACCCCTGATTATCACTTGTGATGATCAACCCTAGTAAACTCTAGCGTAGGTGGCTGCTTGAGGGCTGGACCTTCATGGCTGTGACCGCTCTGCTTCTACCCATGCTAAGCTCCTTACCCATGAACAATACAGTCTTGCCTGGCTGAAACATCCTCTGTGTGATAAAGGAGAGGAGGATCAATATCACAGAAACCTTTTTTCCTTTGGTGGCAAGAGGAGATCCAGGCAGCTGAGAAGGAACCCCAGTGCTGTCTCTTCATTGCAGTTTGGTGTAGTGGTTAAGTGTGCAGACTCTAATCTGGGAGAACCAGGTTTGATTCCCCACTCCTCCACTTGCACCTGCTGATGTGACCTTGGGTCAGTCACTAGCTCTGGCACAGCTGTTCCTGAAAAAGCAGTTGTTTCAGAGTTCTCTCAGCCCCACCTACCTCTCAGGGTGTCTGTTGTGGGGAGGGGAAGGGAAAGGAGTTTGTAAGCCGCTCTGAGACTCCAAGTGAAGGGCGGGGGATAAATCCAATCTCCTCCTCCTCCTCCTCCTCCTCCTCCTCCTCCTCCTCCTCCTCCTCCTCCTCCTCCTCCTACTACTACTACCACTACTACTACTGGGGTCAGCCCAGCTCAGAATGCTTGGCAAGCAGTGTAGCCCAAGCAGAATGTCCATGCCTGGGAGGCCTGCACAATTGCTGAGCTGAACCTGAGAGTATTCATGGGTGGCACCTCAGCAGCAGTGTGCAACACTCAATTGCCATGCTTCTGAGATTGCTCCCCTTGGCCTTTGTGCCGCTAAAGGGAGAGGATGCCCCGAGGCCTCTGCAACAGTGCAAGGCCTTCAGGGGCATTTCTTCCTTTGTCTCTGGGAAGGCTGAAGGGTCAGCTGGTTGGGAAGTTTAGAAGTGGTGCTTTGCAGGCTGCATGTGTCCCCCATGGCTGAGAAGTGACAGGAAGGGTGGAAACCATGGCCAGCACTGCCTCAGAGAGTATTAAATCACTTGCTGCATAATCCTAGGCAGAGTTACATGCCTGAAGTGTGCAAGTCTGAGTAGGGTTGCACTATTAGGATGCAGTCCTAAAGATTCTTTAGAGTAAGCCCCATTGGATAAAGTGGAACTGCATGGGCCTGCTTAGGCGTGTTCCTGTAATTGATTTTATTTAACTAATCCTGAGAGCAGTCTTTGGACACGTCTTTCCAACATGCCAAGAGAAAACTCTCCTGTCCCTTTTAATAGGGGCTTAATAGGATGTAATTTACCAGGGGATTTTATTAACCTCTGTATCATGAAAGGCATCTGCTGTCTATTTGCACACATTAGGGCTCTGTTAAAGGTGCTTCTCCAGTTCTGTTGCCATCCATATATCGTTCCCAGAAAGCCCAGCGGAGGTGATTCTAGATTTGGAGTGTAGTGTCCTGACCCCTGCACAGTTCTCAAATAGTTTAATGCTTTTATTGTGAAGAACAAGAACATCCTTACCTGAATGGAGCAGGAAAAGGTGTCACTGTTGAAGTATTACAACTCTCTTAAAAAAAAATATTACAACTCTCTCTTAAAGAGGTATTCCCTGTTTTGTCTTGTATGCTGCCTTGCAAACTAATGTCAAAAGAGAAAGGCCCCATGTAACCGTCAGAAGCCTCTGTTTCCCCCCCCCCTCTCCACCACCCCGTCTCTCTGGGGCATGGCTGTGCTGGCAAGCGACCCAGTGGTTGCCATGGAGCTGACGGGCCTACAGCCAAAGTTCTGTGTCTGCCTCCTTCTTAGAGGGAAGGCCTAGTTGCTATGGGAACCAGGGAAACAGCAGCTGGCTGACAGAGGAAAGGGAACCCGTGTGTCTGTTGGAGCTTGTGGGGTAGCAGCAGGAGGTGAAAGCGCCCCACCAAGTAAGTGTTCAGTCATGACTTGCTCCTCTCTGGGGTTGCTTGATCCTCCAGGGGCCCAGGACTAGGGTTGCCTACCTCCAGATGGGGGCTGGAGATCTCCTGGAATAACAACTGCTCTCTGGACTACATAAGCCCCGGTCACATGAGCCAGATATTGCGGGGGGGGGGGGGGGGGGGGGCGTACATCCCCCCACTTTGATCTGCGATTACGCGATCAGATGCGCCGGCAGCACACCACTGGTCCTTCCCTCGGCGCCTGTGGGTAAACGAGGGACCGGAGGGGAATGCCACGCGCCAGCACGATCACACCACGGGCATCTGGAGGCAGCCCATGGCAAACATTTACTAGTACCTTGGAGGTACTCGTTTTTTAACTCGCATTGTCGGCGGTAAGCAATGGGTTCCCTCCACTTCCCAGATGTTGGGGTGTGATCGCGCCCGGATAATCCGCCCACCATCCGTGCCTCTCCCGTGGCAACTTTGCCGTGTGACCGGGGCTATAAATTGCTTACTTATTTTAAACATTTATTCCTCTTCTCCTGGAGCAAATGGCTGCTTTGGAAGGCAGACTGCATGACAGTGTATCCTACCAAGGTCCCTCCCCTCCCTAAACTCCACTCTCCCAAACCCCACCCTTAAATTTCCAGTTATTTCCAAACTTGGAGTTGGCAGCCGTGAGAGTCTAAAGTGCTACGTGAGCATAAAAGTTGCCCCTAGGTCTGCTTTCTGGTGGACACTGTGTACAAGTTGCAAAAGTGTGCTGCTCTTTCTAGTTTCACGCCTGCTTGCTGCTTTGTACAGCCCTCCGTGTTGTAAATAGATTCAGAAGGAAAGAAGGCCTTAAAAAGGACAGTGGCCATCGCTGACTGTTAGCAGTACTGTGACCTGGATGTTGGCTCTGAGTCGGGACATTTCTGGAGATTTGGGGGTAGTACCTGGGGAGGGACTTCCGTTTCTCCTAGATGCTATGCTATACCATGGAGTCTGCCCTCTGAAGCTGCTATTTTCTCCAAGAGACCGATCTCTGTCTTCTTTGGAAAAATTGCACCGAAGCTTGGATGCCTGCCATGTGGATGGGAAACTCTGAATCTACCTCAATCCCAACCATGTTGCCACCATTTCCTGTCCCCCATGACCATTCTGCACAGTTTGCTGGGTGATCTTAAGTCAAGTCACTTTCTCTTAGCATAACAATACCTCACAGGGTTGTTACCATAAAATGAAGAAGAAAGATGTAAGCCACTTGGATCCCAAGTGGCAAGAAGAATGGATTATAAACAAATGAAATAATAAGATGGAAGCTTATACTCCCTGCATCCTTTGGGCTGTTTTTTATTCCATCATGCTCGCTCTGGATTTTACAACTGTAGATGAAATATTTAGGCGTGCTGAGTGTCCATGACAAATAAGCACTATCGTTCCTCATGTTAAAAAAACAGGTTTGCATTGCTCCGGACTATTAGTAGGAGAAGCACTAGGCATGGAAAGAGAGATGCTAAATTCTTCCATGTGGCTGCATTGTCTTTTGGTCGGGCTGGGGGTGAAGCGAGTGAAACAGTTCTTGCAAGGCCAGCACCCAGCATCCTGCAGCTGAGCTGGTTTTTCCTTGCTAAGCACTGTAAAGATGCTTCGAGGACATTCAAGCATACTGATTCCTGGAGCTACAACACAATATGGAATGTTTTGATCTTTACGCTGAGATTTGCTGGTGTGTGTGTGTGTGTGTGTGTGTCTCAAGCGGTGAAAAGTGCAGAACCCCAAGGTCGGTGGCCCTTTGGTGGAGGCCTGTTCTCCCTCTGAGAGGAGAACATCTTGGGGTTTCCCACCCTATCACCTAAGCCCAGTGTGGAGAAGCATGCCACACACTCTGGCAGGTTCTTTTTCTTTGGGGCACATTGCTAGGATTGAAGGGCAAGTTCTGAGCCTGAGAATTTACAGGGTGTAGTTGTAATGCTGCTAGGTGGCATCTCTGGGAAGGCAGGGGTAGCCTTCAGCAGGTAAGCCATTACTAGATGCTTGCTGGGAGTCCTGGGCCTTGCTGGTGCCTACACCTGTGCCAATCCTTACTTAGGGTTGTCAGCAACTGGAGGAAAAAATGTTCTACGTATTGAACAGAAGCTTAATGGAATGTTATTTACCAGGTGACATTATTGACCACTGTGCTATGAAACGCTTCTGCTGCCCATTCTCCACATTAAGCCTCTTTTAAAGGGGCAAGACATTTTTGGCAACCCTATTCTTACTAGTCCAAAGAACCCAAGAAAGATGGAGTGCTGAGTCACCATATTCAGTTCTGGAGTCATAATTTATCTAGAGAGTGGAAGGAAAGCAACACATTGTGCACTGGATGGACTCTGGGAAGAAAAATTGAGAAAAGCCTTGAAAACCTGTGTAAACCCCCCTGAGCCTGTGTGCGGGGAGGGCGGGGTATAAATGAAATAAAATAAATAAACCCACTGTGCAATTTGGCAGTTCAATCACATTATTTAATGTTGTTTAATTTCAGCTTTGAGTTGCTGTTAATATTCCGGTTTATAAAGAATATTTGGTTTAAGGGATTAATAGATGCTCCTCATTTTCTGTTAAAACATTTTTTTTAGTAACTCTTACAGTTTTGTGCCTGGAAGCACTCCTGTGTGCTCAACAGTTTTGCAGCCCATGAATAGATATTGAATTAGCTCTGAAAACAGGCTGTTAGTCCCATTACTTCCTTGGAGAACAGATGCATCAGTTAATTGGGAACCACCTTGAAAAGCTTTACTTGAGAGGGAGGTATACATATAGATAAATTTGGGAACTGAATACTCTGTTTACTTTTAAAAAACGTTCAGTTTGCTGTTTACTTTTTTAAAATGTATTTAATTCTCGTCTGCCTTTCTCACTGAGACCACATGTGGATTACATAGTGCAAATCAATGTAATCAGTAAGATGAGACATCTCATAGGCAATGCAAAAGGACTAGGACTACAGAAAAATTAAACAAAGCATAACATATTAGGTATGATATGTTACACAATGTGGAAAATAGTATTACATAAGTATAAAATAATGCAGTAGGGTTGCCAAGTCCAAAAAACTCACCGGCGGGGGAGCGTCGCCGGGCCCCGGGAGCTGTCCCCGGATGCGCGCGTGTGCGCCGCCAGCACATCACCGGAAGTGATGTGCGACGTCTACCACGTTGAGGGTGTGGCTCCGATTGTCGGAGGGAAAACCATAGAGTTTTCCCTCCGACGATCTGGGCCACGCCCCCAACATGATCAAGGTGGTTGTGTCACCTCTGGTGACGCAGCCATGCTGCGCTTCAGGGGGGGCGGAGTTCCCCCCAGGGCCTGATTCCGCGGCGGCGGAAATCGGGCCTCCAAAGCGGGGGTTTACCCGCCACCCGCCCCCACTTGGCAGCCCTATAATGCAGTGAGGGCAGGATAATATGTACAGCAAACACAAATACATATTAAACATAGTTGTATAGGTCACTGGTGCTGGGCACCTTATGGTCAGCAGTACATAGCGTGAAAGGAGAACCTTCTAGATCTGTTAACTATACCTTTTGTTTTTTAAAAAAGTAAATTTTAATCCCATCTCTCAGGAAATTAATGAAAGCACATCAGTAATAAAACCATAGATCAACACATGAATATCTTTAAAAGGGGATTCGACAGATTAATGGAGGACAGGTCTATCAGTGACTGCCAGACATGGTGACTAAAGGGAACCCTCACCTTCAGAGGTAGTAAACCTCTGAATCCCGGAGCCAAGAGGTAACATCAGGGGACGGCCACAGCCTCTATGCCCTGTTGTGGGCCCTCCAGAGTAACTGGTTGGCCACTGTGTGAGACAGGATGCTGGACTAGATGGACCGCAAGCCAGATCTTTTGTTCACGGAACTCCACTGAAACCAGTATTCAGCCATCATCTGACAACAGTAACTGCCTGCAGTTAACTTATGAATTCTTTTGAATAAGAAGGTCTTCCTGGGCCAGCTGGGGAGTGGGTGGGCAGAATGTTGCCTACCACACCTCTTGAGGCTTGGCTGTCTATTCTAATTTAAATTACCAGCGGTGGCAGAAGGGTGTCCAGTCTGAAGAGAGATGTGAGCTTATAAAGTACCACACACAGAAGAGGATGATACCTGGGTGAAACAGAAGGAGGCTGGCTATGACTGTAAACTCACTGGCCTTGCCTTTCCAGAGATGAACACTTATTAGATCTTGAGGCTGCTTTTTTTTTAACAGCTTTTGCACAGGGTGTCAATTGATCTCCTTTCCAAGGAATGTACTTTGCAGTCTTTCTTAGCCCTTCGCCAGGTGATAATTAAGCACAGGAAGAACTGTGAATTTCAGGGAATTAAGGGCTGTTAAAAGACACCATGAGACAAATATTTCTTCTGAGCCTTCCTGACGGCATCCAGACCCAACCCAGACAAATCACATGCTTTGCCTGGCCTCAGGTTCCCATAATTTTGTCCTCTCCCCTTGACAACCCTACAAGAATTTTTTTCTTCCAGCTGTTTAAAATCTTCTCTTCTTATTCCAGAGGCTCCGCCAGATTAATCAAAGATGCAAACGGGCAGAATTCAGAAATCTTACAAGTTGCCTGAAGGATTTCAAAGCAAGGTCGTGGCACCTCGCAATCCAAAGCTGATTAAAGAGGAAAAGAAGAAAGATGCTCCAGTACGTTTCTTTGCTTCTTTGCGCTAAGCTCATTTGATTCCTCTTGGCCTGGTTATAGAAATAACCCTTGGTGCTACTTGTGAATGGTGTTAATGTGGGTTAGAAAGCAGAATACTATAATGCGCAGTGTACATTCCAGCTCACATAAGGTTTATGTTCTAAATATAGATGCGGGAAACCTAAACAGCTTAAAATTCACTTGCCCATCAGTGTAGTGATGGACAATAAATTCAGGATGGACAATAGGAAGTATTTCTTCACTCAACAAGTATTTGGCAGTGCAGTCCTAAGGAGAGCTATACCCTTCTCAATCCATTTAGGATTGCGCTGTAAATTGTGAAATTAACTAACAGTGGATGATGTTGAAGAGCACTAGAATAGGCAGACAGGGATTAGTTGGATTCATGATGATTAAAGGGGACCTTTGTATTCAAAGGCAGCAAACCTCTGAATCCCCAGTGCCTAGGAGGCAACATCAATAGAGGCCTTGGGCTAAATGCCCTGTTTGTTTGCCCTCCAGGGTAACATGTTGGATCTTGTGTGAAGCAGGTTGTTGGACTAGATGGACCACTGGTCTGATCCCACAGGGTGTCTTTTATGTTCTGATACAAATGTGATCCCATTATATGTAGATGGACAGTGAGAGGTATGGGAGGATGGTCTTGTTGGAGAGGCAGAGATACCATCTGCCTGGGATAAGGTTTTTGTGGCTGTCAAGTCTAAAAGATTTCTCCTGTCAGTATTGAAGAGGGGATCTTCAGCCTCTCTTTAGCCTACCTAGGAGAACCCTTGAATTTAATCTTTGGTATGCCTTTAGGTTTTTGATAGTTTTTAAATACAGCTGAGTGGGCCCATCGCTTCTAGAAGCCAATGCTACTTTGACTGGAGAACGGAGTCCTTTTAGGCAGTAAGCACATGCTAAGTGTGTCCTCAACACTAGTTAATCTCTGTGTACTTGGAATTTGGGGAAAAGGCTTATGGGGCTTGATGTTTTGGTAAATTTGCACAGCAACCCTTTAATTCTGGAGATGGAGCTCTGCAAATCCTTTGGCTTTAGCTGTGATTTGACAAGGATGCGAGCTGCTTTTCTCAGCGGAAGGATCCAAACTAGTGTGGCCCCCGGTGTGTGTGTGTGTGGGGGGGACTGGACTGTCTTCCCTCACGTAGGTAGGGTTGTCAGCTGTAGGTTGGAAAATACCTGGAGATTTTAGGGGGTGGAGCCTGAGGAGGGCAGGGTTTGGGGAGGGGAGGGACTTCAGTGGGGTATAATGTCATAGATTCCACATTCCGAAGCAGCTTTTTTCTCCAGGTGAACCGATCTCTTTTGCTTGGAGATCAGTTGTAATCTCAGATTCCAGCTACCACCTGGAGGTTGGCAACCCTACTCATAGGGCCATTACTAACATTTTTGGGGCCCGCAGCCAATAGTGAAGCAAGCAGAGTGTGCTTTTGCTAATAGGTGTAGGTGTAAAATGTGTGTCCCACTTTCCCTTCCTCTGCAAAAAAAGCTCCAAGCAGCAGATGGGCCCAAGACTTTCAGGGTGCAGCTCACCTGTTGGAAATTTGTGCATGTGCTTGTTTCCCCCCCTCCCTATTTTGCCTCCCACACACACACCAATACATTTCTAGAGGACCTACAGAACCTCCAGTTTCCCTGTAATGATGCTGGGGGATTTAATAATTTCCCCCCTAATTGCTTGTTCCTAGGGATGCCAGCCTTCAGGTGGGACCTGGGGATCCCCAAGAATTACAGCTTATTTCCAAACTACAGAGATCAGCACCCCTGGAGAAAATGGATGCTTTTGAGAGTGGATTCTGTGGCATTGTATCCCACTGGAGTCCTCTCCTCCCCAGACTCCTAAATCCTCAGAAGTTTCCCAACCTGGAGCTAGCAACCCTAGCCACCACCCCTGCCCGCCCATCCCCTGCCAGGGCCCAGGGGGGACCTGCCAACCCTACTTGTTCCTCTTGGTTAACATGTGATGGTGGAGTTGGGGAGGCATGGGGCTGGGTGAAGAGGTTATACAAACATCTGAAAAAAGCCACAAGCAAATGCCATTTCCAGTAATGTATGTTGAATGGAAGGGGCCGCAGTGGCTCAATGGTTAAGATGCTGAGCTGCAGACTGGAAGGTCGGTAGCTTGGCCGTTCAAGACCCTAGTACCGCGTGACAGAGTGAGCTCCCATCTCTGGTCCCAGCACCTGCCAACTTAGCAGTTCAAAAGTAAGAAACTGTAAGTAGATAAATAGGTACCACTTCGGTGGGAAGGTAACAGTGTTCCGTGCGCCTCGGCATCTAGTCATGCTGGCCATTTGACCACAGAAATGTCTTCAGACAGCGCTGGCTCTTCGACTTGGAAACAGAGATGAGCACTGCCCCCTAAAGTCGGATTTGACTGGCTTTCGAGCAAGGGAAACCTTTACTACCTTTTTATGTTGAATGGAATTCTCTGAATGATGTATCTGAATGTGAAATGTTCTAGCAGAGAAATTAGTGGTGGTTTGGATGTCTCATGGCAGCAGGGAGCACTTCCATGTGCTCTACCAGAGAAAGCCTTTCTCAGTGTAGGCGCTAGGCACTGATGTGGTCTTGATTCTGAATTGCAGCTGACTCCGTCTACCTTCCTGAAAGAGATGTCTCTCACGACAGAGCAGAAGCTTGCAAGCACTCATGAGATGCGCCTCCCTCGCATTGTCCAGCTTCTAGACATGAGCGAAACATCCCACCAAAAGGTAGCACTTCCTTCTTGCTTCTCTGCTACAGAGCTGAATAACAACAAAATAAGAGTTCTGATTCCAGGGGGTGGCCGTGTCGGTCTTTCGTACAGCACAATCAAAACCAGAAGCCTAGTAGCTCTTCGAAGATACCCAAAATTTATATCAGTATAAGCTTTTATTACTCATATCTCAAAGTTCATTTCTTTAGATACATGGAGCACATTTCATGCATCCGAGGAAGTGAGCTCCAAGTCACAGAAGTTTATCCTGGAATAATTTCTGTCAGTCTTTGAGATGCCGTCAGACTTCGGTTTAAACAAATGTTGCTTTCATTATATAGAAACCCGATCAGACACCACCGCTGTCCCTTTTCACAGTGGTGGTCTCACTGCTTTAAAAACCAGTGACAGAGTCTGGTGGAACATTACCTAGTGTGTGTAAACACTCTAGAACTGCATTCATCTGTTACAAAAGAGCCATGAAACACCCAGGCCTGCATGTTTCCTCCTCTGCTCCTGCATGACAAGGACATTGAAGATTTCCTGAGGTCTGTTGATGTTTCACCTGATTTAGAGATAAGCTGGGTTTTGCTCTCTAGCCTACAAAACAGTATTCTAAACCACAGCTTTGTCCATGATGTGCCACCAGTGGAGAATAGGGAGAGGAAGCAGACAAACCCAAGACATTCCAGGTTCAGTCTCACCTCTAGTGCAGCTTGGGCCTTTTGAGAGCCTGGACGTATGATCTAACACAAGTTCAAGGGTTGCCTCTCTACCCTTTTGGCCAGGGCTTCTCAGTTTTAAAAAAGCAAGTGTGAGATAGAGGTTAGAGCAAGGCTGTCAAACATGCGGCCCGGGGGCCGGATCAGGCCCCCGGAGAGCTTCCATCAGGCCCACAGTGGAGCTGGCCATCTCCTGCTTCCAGTTCTGCTGCTGCTGCTGCTGCTGCTGCATCACAGCTTGCTTCGCCAGACTCACTCAGCCATTTCATGTTTTAACCTGGGTCCTAGACTCAGAACTCTGAGCATGAGATTTCTGTGGTGAATGTCAATAAATCAAAAGTAGGTTTGCAGCTGACAGAGCTAATGTTTTGAGCATGTTTTTATTTTAAGTTTTAAAAAAATCTTTGTGTTTGTGTCCTTTATAAAGTTTATATCTCCGCTACCTGGCATTACAGTTTATGACACATATGGCACGGCCCAACAAAGTCTCATTTATGTCAGATCTAGCCCTCATAACAAATGCGTTCGATACCCCTAGGTTAGAGTGTTGGACAGGGATCTGGGGAACATATCCCTATTGGACTGTGGAAGTGCTTCGGATGACCTTGGGCCAGTCACTCTCTCTCAGCCCAACCTACCTCACAGAGTTGTTGTTGTTAGGGGTAAAATGGAGGAGAGGGGAACAGTGCTGTACACTTATTTAGGTCAAAATAAGGTATAGGTTCAGTAGCTATATAAGAGAAGAAGAAGAAGAGATTGGATTTATACCCTGCCCTTCACTACTCAAAGGTGTCTCAGAGCGGCTTACAAATTCCTTTCCCTTCCCCTCCCCACAACAGACACCCTGTGAGGTGGGTGGGGCTGAGAGAACTCTGACACAAACTGCTTTTTCAAGGACAGCTGTGCCAGAGCTTGTGACTGACCCAAGGTCACATCAGCAGGTGCAAGTGGAGGAGTGGGGAATCAAACCCGGTTCTCCCAGATTAGAGTCCGCACACTTAACCACTACACCAAACTGGCTCCAGTACAACCAGAAAGTCAACAAGAAGTGTTTTCCTGTCCCTGCACATCTATGCCAGGGAAAGGTTTGCCTGTGGAATTTCTGCCTCTCACGTGGGTAGTTTGACATTTGACAAAACGTGCTCTGCTGGCCAGAACATATCCCATTGTATGTTGGTTAATATTCAAGGTGACATAAGTCAGTTATTTATTCAGCATTAGTTCCTAAAGTGGTTCTAGTCACAATCTGTTGCAGCATGAAAATTCAGAAGCGGGACTCTTATGATTAGATGGGAATTCTTAGAACATGTCTGTTGAAAGTCCATATGGGAGACACGTGGGCTTTGTAACATGCAAATTGGCCTTTCGTCACATCAAACCAATATCACATCATATAATTCAAACAATAAATAGTATATCCTTCAACGACTGGCATTTCCAGTTCTGACCTTTTTTGTTTATCACCATCGATTCTTCTTTATTTTCTGTGTATATTTCTAGATCTAGACCTCTTGGCTTTGTATGCTGCAGATGATGTAGGAATCTGAAGCAGGCAAGGGGCATTGAGAGTTGTACATATCTACACCATACAGGAACTGTAGTTATCCAGTAGTTGAGACAGATCTGTACATATTAAACAATTAATAAAAAGCTTTTTGAGAAAAGAAGAAAGCTAAAACAATATTTTAAAACCTTGCCTTAAATAAATTTAACATTGTAAAAGAGAAGCTCTAAAAGACCTTTTCCATTGGTGAAAAGGGGAGGAGGAGGTTCCCCTTCCCCTACAAAAAAGGCTATGCTGCAGCTCATGGGACCTGCACGAACAAAAGCCATGTGGGGTGGATGCAGTAATAAAGAGGGGAATTAGCCCAAGACTGAGCAAGAAAATTGGCTGGATCCAAACCAAGGTATTCCACATTGGAGAAGAGTGGCTCTCCTGATGGCACATGGGTTTTGGCTCCTGTGTGAACACAGAGTGTTGGTCTGGACAGACCATTGGCTTCAATTATGTTCTTATGTTCTTAAGAGGAAGGAGGTGCCTAAAATCAACATGCTTAAAAATTTTAAATGAACCTTTCTTTTCCTTTTTATGCAGAAATATGTTTTTATTTATTTATTTATTTATTTGTTAGACTTTTACCCCGCCCTCCCGCCGAGGTGGCTCAGGGCGGCTTACAATGGTTAAAACCAGTATACAATTAATACCGATTGTCACATCTAAAACAATACAAAACAATACAATAAATACAACATTAAAATTAGAATGTGGCGGCCATCTCTCCTTATATATAATTGAATAGTGGGTGCCAAAGTTCTAAAATGCACTCCTTTAGTGTATGGACGCTTGTCTTCACCGCTCTACGGAATTGTTGAAGATCCCGCAGAGCTCGAATTTCATTTGGGAGCTGGTTCCATAGCGTCGGTGCAGCTAGGGAGAACGCCCTGGTTCTTGTTGCTGTTAACTTAGCATCCCTAGAGCCAGGGGGGACCAGGCGATTTTTTGTCTCGGATCTCAGTGCCCTCGGGGGAACATACGGGGAAAGGCGGTCCCTCAGGTAGACAGGCCCCAGACCATTAAGGGCTTTAAAGGTCTAAAACAGCACCTTGAAGCGTATCCGGAATGCTATTGGCAGCCAGTGAAGCGACCTCAGCACAGGTTGGATGTGTTCCCTCATGGGGAGACCCATCAACAACCTGGCCGAGGCATTCTGCACCAGCTGCAGCTTCCGGAGTTGCCCCAAGGGTAATTGCAGTAATTGCATTGCAGTAATCCAGCCTCGAGGTGACCATAGCATGGATCAGTAATGTCAGATCGTTGCGTTCGAGGAAGGGGACCAACTGCCTAATCAGCCGCAGGTGGTAAAAGGCTGCCTTGGCAGTGGCTGCTACCTGGGCCTCCATTGTCAGGGAAGCATCCAGGAGCACTCCCAAACTCCTGACCCTTGGAGCTGGCACCAATGGTGCCCCACTGAAGGCCGGAAGAGGGACCCCTAACCCCGTACCACTCCGATTCAGGCATAGGACCTCCGTCTTCATCGAATTCAGTTGCAGTTTTAGTTTTAGACATGCTTCTATCGGAAAAAGGGGGACTTTGTGTTCAGTGTTTAATCACACTTTTTATTTGCCTTTGCCTTCTTCTCTGAGGAATGTTTCCCCATAATTTCTCTGTCCTCCACTCCCCCCCCCCATTTATCTTGCTTCTGCATGTGACAAGTTCCTACTATTCAGAGATAGTGGTTGGTGGTGATGTGCTGTGATGTAATTTTGTCCTGGACATGAGTTATACATTGAGCAGAATTAATCCTCATGATGTTCTTTTTTGGAATTCTGGTGGAAACAGAATGTGTTCATGTGTGATTTTTGCTAATGTCCCCCATCCATGGCAGATGTCTGATTCCCCCCTCCACACACACACACACACACACACACACACACACACACACACACACTCAAGCTATGACTGTGGGTCCCCCTTTCCATAGGGGCAGGATTTCTGGCTGCAGCAGGAGTGGGGAGGTAGGGAAGTTCCATTTAGACCATATGCAACCCATTCATCTGTAACCCCAGCAGGGCCTGCAACTATATACTCTCCTAAGGATCCCTGTGTGCCCCCCCCAAAGATTTACTTGATCTGTTATTGCCCCTGGCACTCGCATACCCTCTTTTATCCCTTCAGTTCTCTTCAGTTGATCTGGACCAGACGCTGTTTCAGCCGTTCCCATCGGAAGTGATTTTCCAGAACTTCGCCCCTTGTGAAATCTATGAAGTGCCACTAATTCTGCGGAACAATGACAAGGTATGCCATGCTAACAATTTGGTGGTGGGACGGTAAGGAGAGAAAGTCGCACAGCAGAGCTGCCAAGTGTGCCTCAGATTGAGAAGCTCCACCCTGATCTCCCATCCATGCTGCCCCTCGACAGCCATAGTTATTATGCTTGTTCTCCTAGTCTGCTTTGTGGAGGTGCACAGTGGCG
The DNA here is from genome assembly GCF_001447785.1 of Gekko japonicus. Lineage (NCBI taxonomy): Eukaryota > Metazoa > Chordata > Lepidosauria > Squamata > Gekkonidae > Gekko > Gekko japonicus. The sequence continues at coordinate 149,674 of NW_015177047.1, read as the reverse complement.
AGAGTGGGACTACTTGTTCATAGGACAATGATCAGCTGGTTGTGACCTAAAAGCAGCACAAATAGAGAGTTTTTGTTTTGCAAGCACATAATTGTGTCCTTTGAGGGGAGAAAATGCTGTTTTGTGTACATCTTTTTTTTTGTCTTTGAGGTTCTTTCCCTCTTTCCCCAACTCACAAGGGACCGGACCTTCCTTCTTCTGTGTTCCTTAGTTACTATCCCAAACTGCAACTCCTCGAGGACTGAGGCCAGCATAGTTCACCAGTTTGTTCTCACCAGTGTCACCTTCTGTTTGCAAGACCCAAAAGCTCAATGACTGTCAATAATTCCTTTTAAGACTGGGTTTTCAGAAGAGGCACTGTGCTGCCTGCTGCTTGTCTAGCTTCAGCAGTAGCGATCACATAGCACTCTGTGTTCCTTATGCCCTTTCCCCATCAGGTGATAGATTGCCTTCAACATTCAGAAATGACTTCCTTGCCCTGTAGCCACTGTCTCTGTGGTTCCCCTCAAGCCTATTAGCAGTGGCTTGGCACAGTTTCAGCTGTTACTTAAGGGAGCTGCTGGGCATTCAGTCCTCCTGTGCAGTTCCACCCAGACAGACAAACTAAGATTTTGCATATTTATTATGGGCTAATTGACAGTGGTGCCATGTCAATTTTTCCAGTGTTTCTCTCCGCTCTTCAGTGCAGGAGCTATTTGTTCAAGCTGCTTGGGCTATAATTATATTCTTGGGTGACACATTTCTGGGCTTGTTGAAAAAGGTGTCCATCTCCTCTGAACTCTCCTTCAGTGACTCTGTCCTGAAATTGTTTATGAAAGGGAACTAGTATGGTCCAGCCTACAGGGCTTGAGTGGATCCCTTGGATCCAGTCCTTGTATAGCCACAAACGTAGGCATCTTCCTGCCCTGAATCTCCATTCTCCCATATGTTTGTTGTTGTTGTTCAGTCGCACAGTCGAATCCGACTCTTTGTGACCCCATGGACCACATCACGCCAGGCCCTCTGTTCTTCCACCGTCCTCCAGTTTGCTTAATTTCATGTTCGTTCCATCAATAACACTGTCTAACCATCTCATCTTTTGCTGTCCCCTTCTTCTTTGACCTTCAATCTTTCCCAGCATCAGGGTCTTCTTCAGTGAGTTCTCCCTTCTCATTTGGTGGCCAAAGTATTTGAGCTTCAGCTTCAGTATCTGGCCTTCCAGGGAACAGGGTTGATTTCTTTTAGGATTGACTGATTTGATCTCCTTGCAGTCCAAGAAACTCTCAAGTTTCTTCTCCAGCACCATAATTCGAAATAATCTATTCTTCGGCACTTGGCCTTCCTTATGGTCCAACTTTCGCAGCCATACATTACTACTGGGAATACCATTGCTTTGACTGACAGGACTTTGGTTGGCAGGGTGATGTCTCTGCTTTTAATTATACTGTCTAGGTTTGCCATAGCTTTCCTCCCAAGGCACAGGTGTCTCTTAATTTCACGGCTGCAGTCACTGTCTGCAGTGATATTGGATCCCAGGAACGTGAAGTCTGTCACTGCTTCCCTGACTTCCCCTTCTATTTGCCAAGGAGTGATGGGGCCATATGCTATGATCTTAGTTTTTTTGATGTTGAGTTTCAAGCCAACTTTTGCGCTCTCCTCTTTTACCCTGAGCAAGAGGCTCTTTAGTTTCTCTTCACTTTCTGCAATTAAAGTGGTATCGTCTGCATATCTGAGGTTGTTGATCTTTTCCCCAGCAATCTTAATTCTGGCTTGTGATTCATTCAGGTCGGCATTTCGTATGATGCACTCTGCATATAAATTAAATAAGCAGAGTGACAATATACACCCTTGTTGTACTTCTTTTCCTATGCTAAACTGATCAGTTCTTCCATATCCGGTTCTAACTGTCACCTTCTTGACCCTTATACAGGTTTCTCAAGAGACATGTGAGGTGGTCTAGTACTCCCATCTCTTTAAGGACTTGCCACAGTTTGTTGTCATCCACACAATCAAAGGCTTTAGCATAGTCAATGAAGCAGAAGTCGATGTTTTTCTGGTACCATTTTGCTTTCTCCATAATCCAGCGAATGTTGGCAATTTGATCTTCGAAACCCAGCTTGTACTTCTGGCAGTTCTCTATCCACATGTTGCTGAAGCCTAGCTTGTAGGATCTTGAGCATGACTTCACTAGCATGTGAAATGAGTGCAATTGTGCGATAGTTTGAACATTCCCCTCTTTGGGATTGGAATGTAAACTGACCTTTTCAAATCCTGTGGCCACTGTTGTGTTTTCCAAATTTGCTGGCATATTGAGTGCAGCACTAACAGCATAATCTTTTAAGACTTTGAATAGCTCAGATGGGATACCATCACCTCCGCTAGCTTTGTTGTTAGTAATGCTTTCTAAGGCCCATTTGACTTCGTACTCCAGGATGTCTGGCTCGAGGTCAGTGATCACACCGTTGTGGTTGTCAGGGACATCGAGGTCCTTCTTGTATAGTTCTTCTGTGTATTCTTGCCATCTCTTCCTAATCTCTTTTGCTTTTGTTAGGTCCCTACCGTTTCTGTTCTTTGCACAGCTTTGCACGGAACATTCCCTTGATTTCTAATTTTCTTGAAGAGATCTCTAGTCCTTCCCATTCTATTGTTTTCCTGTATTACTTTGCATTGTTCATTCAGGAAGGCCTCCTTATTACTCCTTGCAGTTCTCTGGAAGTCTGCATTCAGTTGGGTAAATCTTTCCTTTTCACCTTTGCCTTTTGCTTTCCTTCTTTCCTCTGCTATTTGTAAAGCCTCATCAGACAGCCACTTTGCTTTCTTGCATTTCTTTTTCTTTGGGATGGTGCTTATTGCTGCCTCCTGTACAATGTCACGAACCTCCGTCCATAGTTATTCAGGCACTCTGTCTATCTAATCTAGTCCCTTAAACCTATTCTTCACCTCCACTGTATATTCATCAGGGATGTGATCTAGGTCAAACCTGAATGGCCTAGTGGTTTTCCCAACCTTCTTCAGTTTAAGCCTGAATTTTGCAATGAGTAGCTCATGATCTGAGCCACAGTCAGCTCCAGGTCTTGGTTTTACTGACTTGAAGACCGGAAGGCCTGGCGTGATCTGGTCCATGGGGTCGCGAAGAGTTGGACTCGACTGTGCGACTGAACAACAACAACAACAAATAGAGCTTTTCCATCTTTGACTGCAAATAATATAATCATTCTGATTTCGGTGTTGTCCAACTGGTGATGTCCATGTGCAGAGTCGCCTCTCAGGTTGTTGGAAGAGGGTGTTCGCTATGACCAGAGGGTGTTCGTTATGACCAGGTTGTTGGAAGAGGGTGTTCGCTATGACCACAAGATGCCAAACTTGTCCGTTATTCCGGTTACCTTTTGACTTCCTACTTTAGCATTCCAGTCCCCTATGATGATAAGGACATCTTTTTTTGGTGTTGGTTCTAGGTCTTCAAAGAACCGGTCCACTTCAGTTTCTTCTGCATCAGTGGTTGGGCATAGACTTGGATTACTGTGATGTTGAATGGTTTGCCTTGGATTCGGACAGAAATCATTCTGTCATTTTTGAGATTGTATCCCAGTACTGCCTTTTGCACTCTCTTGTTGACTATAAAGGCCACACCATTTTTTCTATGGGATTCTTGGCCACAGTACTACATATAATGGTCTTCTGAGTTAAATTCACCCATTCCCATCCACTTTAGTTCACTGATTCCCAAGATGTCGATGTTCAGTCTTGCCATCTCATTCTTGACCACATCCAACTTACCTTGATTCATGAATCTTACATTCCAGGTTCCTATGCAGTATTGTTCTTTGCCGCATCAGACATTCCTTTCACCATCAGACACATCCACAGCTGAGCATCCTTTTGGCTTTGGCCCAGCCGCTTCACTCTTTCTGGGGTTACTTGTACTTGCCCTCTGCTCTTCCCCAGTAGCATATTGGATACCTTCCAACCTGAGGGGCTCATCTTCTGGCATCATCTCTTTTAGCCTTTTGTTACTGTTCATGGGGTTTTCTTGGCAAAGGTACTGGAGTAGGCTGTAAGAGATGAGACCTACCCCATTCTGATTCTGGAAGGTCACAGTGGATTCTCTCAGTAAAATTCTTTCTTTAGGCATTTCTAAACCACAGCTCTCAGCAAATGGCTCCTGATTAAGAGAAAAACGTATTTCTTTGTTTATTCATTTAAATATATATATATATGTATATGCCCCCCCCCAACACACACACACATGGCCATGGTGGCTCAGATGTTGGGACGCTGAGCTGCAGACCGGAAGGTCAGTAGCTCGCAGTTCCTAGTAGCTCACAGTCCCATCTCTGGCCCCAGCTCCTGCCAACCTAGCAGTTTGAAAGCAAGAAATTGCAAGTAGATAAATTGGTTCTGCTTTGGTGGGAAGGTAACAGCGTTCCATGCACCTTGGCATTTAGTCATGTCAGCCACATGACCATGGGAAAAGTCTTTGGATAGCCCTGGCTCTTCAGCTTGGAAACGGAGATGAGCACCGCCCCCTAGAGTCAGATTCGATTGGCTTTCGAGCAAGGGAAACCTTTACCTTACACACACACACACACACACACACACACACACACAGAGAGACCATGTTTCCCTCACCAAGAAGAAGAAGAAGAGGAGGAGACTGGATTTATACCCTACCCTTCACTACCCAAAGGAGTCTCAGAGCGACTTACAAACTCTGTTCCCTTCCCCTCCCCACAACAGACATCCTCTGAGGTAGGTGGGGCTGAGAGAGCTCTGTCAGAAACTGCTCTTTTTCAAGTATCAGAACTACGGCTTGCCCAAGGTCATCCAGCCAGGTGCAAATGGAGGAGTGGGGAATCAAACCCGGTTCTCCCAGATTAGAGTCTGCGCACTTAACCACTACACCAAACTGGCTCTCAAGCTCTGTCTGCTTCTGGAATCTCACTGGCTGTGTTCATCACTGGGCATTGGCACACCAGGCAACAGGCCTCATTTGGCTAACAATTTGCCTGTTGGGGAACCTTACATGTAGACCATCAACACACTTAAGTTTGCCCAACAGGACAAGTGGCACCTCTGGAGGGTTTCTTCAGGTTGGGAAAAGGGCAATGGGGGGAAACGCTTCAGACCCGTCTCCTCATGTGTGCTGTTTTCCTGACCTGAAGTTTCAGCACTTCTTATGTGGTATTGTGGTTTGTATCTGAAGGGTTTTTATCAGGACATTTTAAAAAATATGCAAGGTTCTTTGAGGTTTAGCAGTGAGACAGGACATAAATTATGTAAATACATAACATTAATTTTCCTTGTGTCTCTGTTTTCTGTAGATCCCCAGGCTGGTGAAAGTCGTCCTGCAGAGTTCGCCCTACTTCCAAGTCATTAGCCCCAATAATGTGTGCAACAAAGTTGCGCCTGGCATGCCATCTACGTTCCGCATCCTCTTCACTCCAGAGGAGAACAAGGTAATGGTGTTGCCTCTTATATTGGAGAAACAGCAGTTGCTGTTTTAAGACTGTAGATACCATGCAAGATGGTGGGAGAACAGAGCCTCTTGAGGGCCAGCTCACATGTTACAAAGTCCTGTGTTGTGGACAGATTGTGTGCTGGCGGTTCCATGCGTGGAACTTCATTCCCAGGGGAAGGGAGACATGATTTGGACTGGGATCGCTTAAAGAGGGTTTAAGCCTTTGCTCATGCCATTTTCCAGTCCTGAAACAGACCTGAGAAGCATGCCTGCAGCCTGTCAGTACATGTAAGTTTCCTCCAGTGGGGGCAGTAGAGGTTCCCAAGGACCATTTCAGCTCAGGAAACTGTCCTGGTGGGAGAAGGCTTACGCTCCTTCTCCTTGTTCACTGCAGTCCTAACACAAATCAAGCCCACACATGGCTAGAAATTAAATTCTGACTGTGGAACTCCCAGAGCACTTCCGTTATACTGGACTCATGGGGTTACATGAGGAGTTTGCACCTTGTAAATTGGTCCTCAGTGTGAGACTGATGTGACTTTGTGGGTGGACTAGCAACCCCACTTGTGTGCTGTCCCATGGTCTCTTTGCCTTCTCTGTGAAATCCCTACTAAGAAATCTCAGCAAACCAGTTTTCTTTGTTCTCAAAGGCAGTTTACCCTCTTGTCAGGCTGCATGCGCAACTCTTTCCACCCCTGATCCTCTTTCCGCCTGACTTCCCCATGGCCTCCTCTCTTTCCCCTCATGCTCACTTTCCTCTTGGTTCCCTTATATATGATTATCTGGTCCCCACTTCTCAGAGCAGTGAGAAATTTCAAGATGCTGTTGCTTGGATAGGTACTCTTTGGAGTAGAGAACAAGAGTAGCTTACAGCGCTTCTGTAATATTTGCTTTATTTCCGAGTATAAGAAATAGACTACAGAGGCAAAAAGATACTTCTCCAGGGTGCCGGACCTGCTAGCCCAGATCAGATCCCTGGACAAAAAGAGATTGTATACATCCGGTTCTTTCTGCACAGGATTATTTGCACGAAGTGACCTGCATTACCGAAAGGGAAAAATTTATTGTGCCTATCCGAGCAATTGGAGCCAGAGGCATTCTGGACTTCCCTGACCAACTGAATTTTTCTACCTGCCCGGTCAAGTACAACACACAGAAAACACTGCTGGTTCGCAACATTGGGAACCGAGAAGCCCGCTACCGAATCACTACGCAGAGGTAAGATCCTGGTTTTTCCTGTCAAGGCCAGAAATGCTATGAATATTGAAACAGAAGTGAGCGATGGCCTAGATTACGTGCCAGAACATCAAACAGTGGTTTAAGTGAAGCAGATCACAAGCAGGAGTGTTTTTATGGTGCAGGCTGTTGCTGGATGTCCCCTTTTGAGCTTAATCATTGAGGAGCTGGAATTTGGGTCAGTCACATAGTTGGTAAAGGGTTATATGAAATGAGGCAGACTGTGCATTAAACAAAAGCTGCATACAGTCATACATTGAACAGGGACTTGGGATACTGTGTATGGGTTTTGAGCTCTTTTAATGTATGTCTGTCTGTAGCATTTTTGTCCTTTTTATTTTAAAAATGTTCCAGTCTGGATTTATGCTTTGGGGTATTCATGGTGCTTTGCCCAGAGTTCATAGAATCATAGCTAAATACTGCAAATTACAAAAACAACATGGGTTATCTGTTTCTGAGATCTGGACCAGTCTTCGACTGAAACTGTCTTAGTTGCCATGACAAATGACCTTCACTGGAAGGGGGGGGAGTATGAGCCTATTGATTCTCCTCCTGGACCTCTCAGTGGCTTCTGATACTGGGTGACTTCTGAACTGAGGGCTGAGATGGGCCTCAGGACAGAGCACTGTGCTCTGGTAGTTGTGTTACTGTCTGACCAACCAGTTCCAAAAGGTGTTGCAGGGGGCACCTGCTTGGCCCCGTGGTGTTTGCGATATGGGGTCTGCAGGGTTCCATTCTAGCCCCACACCATACCTGAAAGTGCTAGAAGATGTGGTCTGCAGAACTGAAGCATCATCAGTACGTGGACAACACCCAACTCCTTTTCAGTTTGAATTAAGTCAGGCAAGAGAGAGGATGTCCTGAACTGTTTTCTGGACGCAGGAATGTTCTTGGATGAGGGACAATAAACTGAAACTCAGTCCAGACAAGGCTGGGGTGCTATTGGCCAATATCAGACCAAATCCAGGTTTGCAAAGCTGGCCTGTGCTGGATGGCAAGAGCAGATGTACAGTTTGGGAGTGCTGCTTGATTCAGCTGTCTGTGAAGGTGTTGTATTCTCCGTGCCTCATAGGGCCTTGTAGCCAGTTTTTGCTGTTTGCTAGTTGTGGCCTTTCCTCAAGTTGTAGCATTTATTTCTATGTTAGACTACTGACAGTATACTCTGTATAAAGCTGCCTTTGAAGATTGTCCAGAATTTCCACTGGTACAAAAAGGTAGCAGTGAAATTACTTGCGACTGTAAGTCATGGGGATAATGTCTCAACAATTTTAAGAGAACCTCACTGGCTGCTGGTTTGCTTCCAGGCAGTTGATAGTACTGGTTATTACTTGGCCAGGGACCAGGAAGGAACTCCTGTTCCCCTTCAAATCTATTTGCTGATTATGTAAAGGTCAGGGTTCCCTTGCTCGAAAGCCAGTCGAATCCGATTCTAGGGTCGCAGTGCTCATCTCCATTTCAAAGCCGAAAAGCCAGCGCTGTCTGAAGACATTTCCATGATCATGTGGCTGGCATGACTAAACACCAAGGCGCAAGGAACGCTGTTACCTTCCCACTGAAGTGATACCTATTTATCTACTTGCAATTTCTTGCTTTCAAACTGCTAGGTTGGCAGGAGCTGGAACGAGAGACGGGAGCTCACTCCGTCATGCGGCCCACTTGGGTCTCGAACTGCTGAACTACCGACCTTCCACAGCCTGCAGTTCAGTGTCTTAACCACTGGAACGCATAAGGAGCCTGCTAGATCAGACCAGTGGTCCGTCTAGTCCAGCATCCTGTTTCACCCGCTGGCCATACAGTATTTCTACTTTTGTCCACTGGAATCATTGATTTTAATGGGTTTTAATCAGCTGTTACCTTTTATGTTTTTGTGTTGTTTTTATAAATTGCTTAGCTGTATTGTGGAAGCTGTCTGGAGAATGTTTTATTAACAACATGGAATACAATTTGGTTTTCTTTTAAAACAATGCATATGTATGTATGTTGGAGCTCTATGTGAGCAGGAACTTTGCTGGGTGCAATTCTGCTATCACACGTGGGGCTTAGATTTGATTGGCAATGGAACAGACTGTTATCCCCCTTTCCATCTTACCCAGCTGAGCACCATGTTTGAAAAGAAGTATCTTTCTTTTCTTTTTTTCATACGACATGAAAGCATAGCCCTGAATGTAATATTATTTGTTCATTAATTTAAGAGATTATGCTACCTGTCTAGAATCCTTCTGAAGTCAGCTACAAATAAAATAATTACACATTGACAATATTAAAACAAAAAAGTCAGGGACATAAATATAGCATTAAAAATCCATAAAACAGACCTCAGACCAGAAGCAAACCATAAAACCATTAAAAAGATAAAATTGCTAGTTAAAGCTTGGGTGGAAAAGAAATGAATCCAAGATGTCCTCCGTAATTTCTCCACTTGCAGTCCCAAATGTCTTTTAGAATTCCCTGCACGCATAAACGTTTGTTAGTATAAAAAGGATAGTTAAAAGGTGCTATGGGAAGAAGTTATGAACATTTCCCTTTAGAGAAAACACATCATTCCTCTCTGTAGGATCATGGCCAAAGAGCTTTTGAGGACCCTCGTCCTCAGATAAAGGATTCTGCAGTGAGGTTACCTCTGCTCAGTGCTTTCTGAGTCCCCTGTCAGATCCTAACCCTTATAGAACACCAATTATATTTCTTGGGTTGCAGAGACGGCTAATTATCGGTTCTAAAATCTATTCACTCATCAAGCAAAGAGTGACAGATACCAAAAGACAAATGGACATCTCAAGTTCTCCAGAGTTCATTTCCTCAGAAAAAAAACAGATACACTGCAGCCCCAGCTGCTTATTTATGTTTTCTGGAATCTAACAACACCAGAAGGGCATTCACACTGGCCAGAAGTGTGACTTTACCTTCAGCAGTGTTGGAAAGGAGGTTTAAAGCAATTCCTTACCCCTTAAGGCTCTGTTCTTGCTCTCTGTGTGAAATTGACTCTATAGAAGACATTTTTTTAAATTGTCCTAACTATACAAAGGTCCAATTGGAAAGTATTAGCCCACTGCTAGAAAGATTTCCTGGGAGATCAAATAAAATCAAGCTTGATTATCTTCTGTCAGATAGAAACCACCAGACTACTCGACAGGTGGCTAAATTCTGTACTCAGGTTTACAAGCATCAAAAATCCCTTTTGGCAGCATGACTTTGTAGTTATTTGGCATGACTTTGTATGTTTTTAAGACTTAATTTTATCTCTTTTTATCTTTTTTAAAAAAGATTCAACCTAACTGTATTGCTGGTTGCTGGCTTTTGCATTTCTTAATCAAACTGTACTGCTGGTCGCTGACTGTTGTAATAAAGTGATTGATTGAGTATTGTTAGGTGGCGAATGTGGCATCAGCCAATGGGTGTTCTTTGGTTAGCTAACATCATTGGCACTAGTGGCTTTCGAGGGCTGGAGGAAGGACAGCAGTGCCCAATCTAAGATGCTCTTGTGACCAGCCAAAGTAGGGGTGCTAGCAAGCTTGCCCCACCGAACGAGGACCTATTAATAAGAGCTATTAAGAAGCAATCCTGGTGCTAGAATAATGAAAAGTAACAGTGCATGCAATTCACAGTTGTACTGCTGGTGAGAAAGAGATTCTGAAACCCTGAAAAAATTAGCTCTTTATTCCCACTCAGTCGGTATCGTCTTGAAACAATGGCAATAAGGGTTCTCATTCGCCAGGCCTAGTCTGGGAGGAGGCAAGTAACGGGCAGCAGAAGCCATCTCTCAGGGTCTGCAGAACTGGGAAAGGGCCTCGGAAGCACCAATGTTCCCCCAAAAGATAAAGTCCCCAAACCTTTGTAACAATAGAGCAGGACCCTACTGGTCCCTTCCTTCAGTCATACAATGGATTTTTAAGGGAGACTGGGTCATGACAAGGGAAAAGTCACTCCATGAACGCTCTCCTAATAACAGAGATAGATTTGAGTCCAGTGACACCTTAAACAAGATTGGGGGGGGGGATAAGCTTTTGAGAGTCAAAGCTCCTTTTGTTCCTATCTGATGAAGGGAGCTTTGTTTTTTGAGAGCTCATACCCTGAAAAAGCTTGTTGCTCTCTAATGTGGGTAGTGGCTGGAGATCTCCTGGGATTACCACTGATCTCCATAGTCATAGATCCAGAGGAGTTAGCTGTGTTAGTCTGTTGCTGCAAAACAGTAAAAAGCCCAGTAGCACCTTTAAGACTAACAAGCTTTATTGTAGCACAAGCTTTCGAGAAATACAGGTCTCTTCATCAGCGAGAACCCTCCATGCATCTGACAAAGAGAGCTGTGTTTCTCAAAAAGCTTATGCTACAATAAGGTTTGTTAGTCTTAAAGGTGCTACTGGGCTTTTTACTATTTTACTGATCTCCAGGTGACAGAGATCAGTTCCCCTGGAGAAAGTGGCTGCTTTGAAAGGTGGACTCTATGATATTAAACCTTGCTGAAGTTCCTCCCGTCCCCAAACACCGCCCACCTGTCAGCAAGCTGCCATGGTGTTCTGTGTTAGTTGAACCTGGAGATACCACCTTAGGCTCGACCCCCAAAATCTCAGGCTGTTTCCCAACCTGGAGCTGGCAAACCTACTCTAAGGTACTGAAGGACTCGAATTTAGCTGTTCTGCTGCATATCAACATGGCTATCCCCTGAAACTGTCTCCTAATAACAGCAGTGCGGCAGGGATCAGAGGTGGGGAGCAAGGCCCATGAGGGGACCAGGCTGGCAGCAGCGACTCGCTGTTCCAGCCAGGGCAGTAGTGGAAAACTCACTAGCCAGGAGCTTGGACATAGTGCTTGTGTCAGAGTTCTACATGGAGCTGCGGTGGCTCAAGTGGTTAAGACGCTGAACTGCAGGCTGTGGAAGGTCGGTAGTTCAGTAGTTCGAGATCCGAGTGCGCCGCATGATGGAGTGAGCTCCCGTCTCTAGTTCCAGCTCCTGCCAACCTAGCAGTTCGAAAGCAAGAAATTGCAAATAGATAAATAGGTACCACCAGGGGTCATTTCCTGCGGGAGCGCACAGGAGCGGAGCTCCGGCAGTAAGGAGCCCAGGGGGCAGGCACATGCAAAAGCTCCGAAGTGGCTGCTTTGAAAGGTGGACTCTATGATATTAAACCTTGCTGAAGTTCCTCCCGTCCCCAAACACCGCGGGCCACGAGGAGCAAGCAGCAGCCAGGTAAGTTGCAGAGCCCCCCCCCAGCCCGCCTTCAGGTACAAGCTCTCCCTCCTCTACGAGGACAGATCTGTACGTCCCCCCCCCAATAGCTAGCAATCCAAAACAGTCCAATGTAGCCTGAGCGGTGGGTGTTGCCTTCTGATACACTTCCGGTGATGTCAGGGGGTGTGGCATATGCAAATAAATTAGGCTAATAAGTTGTGCTAATGAGCTCCTGCGCCTCTTTTTCTACGAAATGATCCTTGGGTACCACTTCAGTGGGAAGGTAACAGCGTTCAGTGCGCCTTGGTGTTTAGTCATGCCGGCCACATGACCACGGAAATGTCTTCAGACAGCGCTGGCTCTTCGGCTTGGAAACGGAGATGAGCACCACAACCCTAGAGTCGGATTCGACTGGCTTTCAAGCAAGGGAACCGTTACCTTTAGAGAGTTCTACAGTTGGGGCCTGGATCACACCAGGTCCATTCCTCACCAGTTGCTGCTAGTCAGGAGTGAGTCACATCCATGCTGACTGGATTGTGTACTGAATTCTTTAGTTGTTAGTGTTCCATGTTGTAGCATTACTTAATATTATATCCTCACGTAGGTTAAAAAGAAGTATTTCCTTCTTGTCTTTCTACTCGGCTATACCCCATGTTCAGTCACTATGATTAAGCTCTCCGCGCTCGTGTAATGAGAAAGTGCACTACCCATGATCCTCCTGACATGTGTGGTAGACGTTTTGTTACAACTAGGGCAGGGGTGGCCAAACTGTGGCTTGGGAGCCACATGTGGCTTCTTCACGCAATTGTGTGGCTCCCCTGCAGGGCGGCTGGGGAAGCGAAGGGAAGGCAGGCCTCCCCAATCCGTCTTCCCTTCCCCAGCCAGTGTTCCCCTCCCTGGGTAGGCTTGAGGTGGGGGGGGGGGAGCAGAGAAAGAAAGCAACTTTATCTTTAAATGTATTCTCAAAGACCCCCCCCCAGCCTACAAGTATCACTGGATAAATAAATATCATTATCAATATCCACTTTTAACCCCATTTTATTTTTGGCAGTCTCATTTAATGTTGATAACAAGCAAATTTGCATATTTTCCAATAAAAACGTGTGTAACATTTGTTCATGTCTTGCGGCTCTCAAATATCTGACGTTTATTCTATGTGGCTCTTCCGTTAAGCAAGTTTGGCCACCCCTGAACTAGGGCGTGTGTTTTCCAGTTTTGGTATACACAAATGCATACCCTTCGTCCTAACTCTATGTGTCCAGTTGTGTCTACTGAAGCTGGAAAATATTTATGTCGCCCTATTCACTGAAAATGGTGGTCACCAGTAGAAAGAGGATTGTGCATGGTGCAATTTCCCGGTATGCAATGTTTAGATTTCCAAATAATAAAGACTAAACATGGCCTTTTCTTCCTTTCGAGCTTCATTTGTTTGGTGGCATACTCGGGGATCAGAACTGGTCAGAAGGTTGGCCATGGTGATAGAGAATGGATCAAGGTTTTTCCTATTGTGATAGGATTAAGGGATGCTTGTCGTCAGTGTGTTAAAAGGGCTGCTCAACATACTTGTAGGGAACTCCCGCCCCGTGACATGGTCAGATTTCTTCTTCTTTGTATTGCAGCCCTTTCTCTGTGGAGCCCTCCACTGGGACCCTTGGAGTTGGGGAGACCACACAGTTCACGGTTGAATTTCTGCCACAAGAGACGGGCAATCACTGTGAGGACCTGGTAGTGCATTATGATACAGGTGAGCACAGACTAGCTGGACAGCAACCTGAATAGCTCAGTTTGGCCTGAGCTCATCATGACTTGGGAGCTAAGCAGGGCTGGCTGTAATCAGTACTTGTATGGGAGACCACCAAGAATGACTGGGGAAGTCAGAGGAAGGCAATGGCAAACCACCTCTGCCTGTCTCTTACCTTGGAAATGCCATGGTCCCGGGATCATCATATATTGGTTGCAACGTGACCGCACTTTCTCCTCAGCAGCTTGAATAGCCTAGCTTAGCCCTTAGCTTGTAATGGAGCTAAGCAGCATCAGCCACAGTTAGTGTTTGGATGGGAGATCACCAAGGAAGACAACGGCAAACCACCTCTGCTTGTCTTTTGCCTGGAATGCCCCATAGAAGGGGTTGCTATGAGTTAGTTGCCCCTTAAAGGCATATTCTTCTTCTTCCTGAGGGTCATGCAATGTAAAGATCTCGGCTGAGCATGCTGTGCTCCACCAAGCACTGGTTCTGTACAGCCGGTGTTCACCTCCATGGGGTTTGCATGAGAAAGCCATTGAAGTGAACGGATGCAGCCTGGCTGTTGTGCCCGGTGAGCATGCCCTTTGGCAGCACAGCTGCTCTCTGGAACACTGCCTTCTGCTTTGCTTAGCTCCACAAGGAATGCAGCCGGAAGTCTCTTCCTTCAGGAACTTCTTTTCAAATGGCCAAACCCACTCTTGTAATAACAAGGTCCCCTGTAGAGAATGGCAAGCCTAAAGTCTTGGTTCACTGTGCAGTTGTAGACTTTCTACAAATACTAAGGGGCAGAAATATTTCCCGTCAGAAGACATTCCCAGAATGACTAGAACGCTAATCTGTTCAGTTGCTTCCACAGAGGACTTGCTCTGCTCTGGCTCTCCAACTAGAACCCCCCCCCCCCCCCCCAGTGCATCTTCCAATCATTGTCTTTCAAGGTTTTTCCTGGTTTGCCCTGACATTTCCCAAATCGGTTTGCTCCATTCGTTCTGGAAAATTTGACTAGAAAGGCATGGATTTCCAAACCTTCCCACCCACACCTAGCCCCATTTTCCCCATGTATCCCCTTCTGCTCACTATCCCTACCCCACCCTCATGCCACCGGCAGGCTTTCCCCCAACTTAAAAAATAAAATAAAAATCAGTGGTAAATAGTGTTGTGGTTTGAGTATCAGACTAGGATCTGAAGGACCCAGGTTTGAATCCCCAGTCTGCTGTGGAAGCTTGCTTGGGTGATCTTGGGGCCATCGCCTACCTCATGGCATAGCTGTGTGAATAAAAAAGAGGAGAAGGGAGGAACGTTTTTTAAGCAGCTTTTGGTCTCCTCTACTGGAAAGAAAACTGTCCCATTTATACTTCTAATCAATTTTTAAAAAGCCAGCAAAGGTCATTCTGGCAGGTGGGGGTGGGGTGGGTACAAGGGGATGTACCACACAGAGTAGCTCTGCGTGGACTGTTTGATGCCTCTGCTTTCACAGGAGCAATAAGAGCACAACAGGGACTCGTCCCAGTGAGGAAGGAGATTTCACATGTCTTCAGCAATGTGAAGAGCTGGCTCAGTGGGACATTGTGTCATATTGGGCTGGGTACTCGTCAAGGATGCCTCAGCCCTCGTGCAGTGCCACTCCCTCTGTCTTGCTGCTAGGTCTGAGCATGAGTGAGGCCTTGCGGGGTGTGTGTGCTTTGTGTGACATTACCTTTGGATTCCACAGAGGCCGAGTCTGCTGTAAGGTGAATGAGGAGTCAAGAGGTACCACCAGGCAGCCACCTGGCTTGCCAAGCACAAGGAGCTGTGCAGCATCTGTTCTGCAGGGTTGTTCCTCCCCATAACGTTGTTCCATTCTTTTTTACTTCACACCTAGTCTGGTGTGAGATCTGTCCTATTTGCATTTGTTCCTGAATCTTACTGAGTCTCTCTCCTTCACAAGACGAGGAGCACAGAGGCCGAGTCTGCAGTAAGGTGAATGAGGAGTCAAGAGGTACCACCAGGCAGCCACCTGGCTTGCCAAGCACAAGGAGCTGTGCAGCATCTGTTCTGCAGGGTTGTTCCTCCCCATAACGTTGTTCCATTCTTTTTTACTTCAGCTGAAGCAGGAGGTGTGAGATCTGTCCTATTTGCATTTGTTCCTGAATCTTACTGAGTCCTTCACAAGACGAGGAACCCATAGAAAGCAGCCACATTTTGTGCCTGTCATCTTAGAAAAGCCAGGCCCGTCACAGCTGAATTAATCTTCCATGTGGCTCTCTCTCACCTAGGGGAGGATATCCACGTCTGCATTTATGGCGCAGCTGCAGACGTTAATGTAAGACTGGAGAAGAGCTCCTTAACCATTGAGAAGACCTACATCACTTTAGCAAGCCAGAGGTCTGTAGCTATTCACAATCGTAGCAACATCATTGCGCATTTCCAGTGGAAGTTCTTTATGACGCAAGCCGAGGAGGAACAGAAAAAACAAATGTGAGTTTTTGAAGGTGGTGCTGGTTTCAGCGGTGCCTGGTTCTGGGTAAATTTTTTAAAAATGTACAACAGTTCTAAGCCCTGCTGTAGAATATACTAAGGTCCACAAATTACCAGTTCCTTAACACTGTAAAATATAAGAAAATGTCTCTAAGTTGTAAATTCTGGCATTACAGGCCTCTGACAGAAATACAGTGAGAGTGCAATTATTTCCAAGCTCACTGAAAGAAAAATACAGGTCTGGCTGGTTGCTGCACCAGCTGCAAACACTACAGCTCTTCTATTCCCACTGAGTCCCATTTCTGCCCCTTCACTTCATGTTCCCAGAGTCTCAGTCTTCAATTTCCTCCCTGCTCCAAACCCCAAGCACAGAGCAGTTCCATTGTGGGTACTGCGAGGGCTAAAAGAAACGGATCCTTGGATCAAGTCCCCTAGTGAGAAGGTGAACGGAGAGCATACTGTTTCTTAAAGACATTCTGATCTTAGCATGAAAATGAAATAACAGGTGGGCAGTCAGGCCAAAAGTTTGACGAAAGTGTAGTTCACTCAGCAATAAATCCAAGTGTCTTCCTGCTCTTCATACCCAGTGAAGTCTCTAGAGAGTCATTCTTCACTTTGAAGGATCCAAGAGGGAAAATAAATCAGATGGGCTTTTCGAAGACCTCAGTGAGGCTGCAAAATCCACACATCTCTAATTATGCACCTTGGCAACTTGACAAAGGAGGTTCTGGTGGGGCAGTGGTGTGCCATTTGCCATGCAAGGGAAAGCGACAACTCCGGAGCCATGCTCCCTCTAAGCTGTGGAGTCTTGTGAGCAAAAATGCCACTTTGTGAGCTACTGGCATTAAAGTTGTGAGTGAGTGATTTGGCAGCTGCGTAAATCAGTTTGCTCTGGAGCCATCCTTCCTGAGCTAAGGCAAAAATGTGTGAGCCGGAGGCTAAAAAACTGTGACTAACTCAGCTTAGAGGGAACACTGCATCCCATGCTTGTAAAACTGCACGAGTTGTTCATTTTTACTTTGCCATGAGCTTCTCTTTTCTTCACTGCCCGGCAAAAGAGAATGCTCAGGAACTTTTATCCCATTCTCACTTTTAATCAAATTCCCATAATACTGAAATTTGGTGGTGGTGGGGGATCCAGTGAAGCTGATGGGCAAATTGGTTCAGGAGAGACAAAAAGGAAACCTTTATTCTGACGAAGGCAGCTTTAACTCTTGAGAGCTCATACCCACAAAATCTTGTTGGTCTCTAACGTGCGACTGGACTTATATCTAGCACTTCTTCATTCAAAGAGTAATTAATTTTGGGATTCACTGACAGTGGACATACTGAGGGCCATGAGTGTAAGACAGCTTTAAGAGTGAATTAGATTCATGAAGGAGAGGTTCATCCATGGCTAACTAGCATAGTGAGTAAAAGGAACCTCCACATTCTGAATCCCACTGCTAGGAGGTAACATCAGGCGATGTCTTGAGTTGACCGCTGTGCCCTGTTTGTTGTCCCCTGTGGGGCAACTGGTGAGCCACAGTTCAAGACAGGATGCTAGGTTAGAACTGATCCAGTATGGCACCTCTGATGTCCACACTTTTTACCCCCGAAAAAATCCTCCAAAGCTGCTGTTGTTAGCAAGCTGCCAATATGTCTTTTCCATGCATATGAGATGTGTCCATCCCCCCCCTCTCCTTCCCTGGACTGGCTTAGACTCTTGTGCGCATGTCCCCCCTCACCCTCATGCGCTCATCTTCAGCTGCATTCCTTTCCATGTACGCTAGCAGTGCTTTGAAGGAACCTTATCTGCCAAGGCTACAGGTGGTTCGCGTTTGGAGGCTCTTTGCTTAGTCTATAATGAACAGTAGTGTGAGAATAAAATGTTTAATCAGCTACAACCATTGCTTTCTCAGGGTTTGGGCATGCGATGAGTCCTCAAGGCGGGCGCGGGAACCATATCTATTGGCCCATGTTATTTTGAACTTGCTTTATTATACCTGTCTCAAGCACCTTGTGTTATTCTGAACAGAGAATCTGTTCTAAGTACTTCATGGCTTCAATAAAATTAAACCTTCCTGCAAGAGTGTATTTCATTGTTTGCTGTGAGTCTGACAGCTGTATAGATGTGAAAAACTCTGGAGCTGCCTTGCAGATTTTTCCACCGAATGCCAAGCTAGATTTGCTCAGCTTACTTCGCTGTTCCTCATTGCTGAAAGGAGGCATATGGACAGTTGATCCGAAGTTTATTTTTTCTGATGTTCCCCATTAGTGCAGCAACCCCTAGTTCACAGGAGTAACAATTCCTCCCCTTTCAAATCAGGGAGTAGTTAAATGTGTATGAATGTGGCCATTTCATTCTCATGCATTATCAATGAGACTGAAAAGAGACAGCAGCTATGGAGATGGGGGAGACATGTGGCACTGCCCCCCCAGTCCTTTTTCGTTAGCAGAAGTGCATGAGGTGGAAAGGAGGGAGTGATGAAACTTCCTATGCACCCAGGAGCTGATTTGGCCCCCCCCCCAAAAAAAAATATTTTGCAGGCGAGCATCAGGTCACAGGTTAAATGCAAGCTGGGTTGGAGTTTCCAGAGTGGGTGTAATGGTTAGAGTGCTGAACGATGATCTGGGAGACCCAGATTGGAACCCCCAGTGTGCCATGGAGGCTTGCTGGGTGACCTTGGGCCAGTCACACTCAGCCTAACCTGCCTCACAAGGCTGTTGTGAGGATAAGTTGGTGAAGAGGAGAGCAAATGTCAGCTGCTTGGGGTCCCCACTGGGAAGAAAGGTGGGATATAAACGAAGCAAAGCAAATTAATATATTTCCTAATTGGACCCTTCCCCAAAGCCATGAAGGAGCTGGTGGTCGCAGGTCCGTATATTGCGTGCTTGTGTTAGAGGGGGAGGCCTCTGTATTCCCTTCCACGAGGCCCTGTAAGCAAATCTGAGCCTTATTCGCCTGGTTGGGTAATAGCTCAGATCAGAACATTCCGCCTCTTTCCCCTTCCCCTGCTTGCAACCAACAGCCTTTGGATGCAGGTTGCCCACTGACTCCTCTCTCGCCCTGGCTCTAGGCTCTGCCGTTCACTTCAGGTTGAGGAAGAGGGCGTGGTGGACCAGTTTCTGGAGGAATGCATCATAAATCCCACCCTTCGCGAGCATCTCTCCATCGTCACCCGGACCTTTCGGAACCGCCAGGCAGCAGTGTTCGAGGACTCCATGCTCTTCAACAACAACATCTTCACAATCGAACCTCTGGTAAGAAGCAATGCGAGAGAAGGATCTTGGGAATGTGGAAGGAAGCAGGAGAATAAGAACATTGAATGTGTATCTCAGGCTTTGGTTCTTCATTGCTCAAATCGTTCTCTGCATCTTGTCATTTTGGCAAAGAGTCTAGGGCTGCCAACTGTGAGTTGGACCTGGGGAGGACAGCATTTGGGAAGGGGAGGGACCTCAGTGAAGTATAATGCCACAGAGTCCACCCTTCAGAGCTGCCATTTTTCTCCAAGGGATCTCTGTCATCTGGAGTAATTCTGGGGGATCTCCAGGCTCCACCTGGAGTTTGGCAAGCCAAGCCTGGAGTCTAAACACGCTCTGTTTCTTTATATATCACTTACTTGCTTTTTTCTATTAGTGTTCTCAAAATGGCATACAAGCTGCAGATATAAAAGATTCCTTCCTATTGCAGATGGCAGCTTTGCCTGTTTGAGGCCAGAATTGGGCCAGGGCTACCCCAGCTATGCTGCCCACAAGTCCTAGTGGGGTCTCCAAGGCTGCTTCCTCACAGCAAGGATTCTCTGCATTGCTTCCATTGCTGCGGCAAAAGCAAAGGCATGCATGCTAGCCAGGGTGCTTCCACCTGTGGAGTTTTTTGTTGCACTTTTCTCCCATTTTTTGCACCCATTATTCTTCCACACATGCAGCACAGTGAATCTACACTGGCTCTTGAGAGCCAGTTTGGTGTAATAGTTAAGTGCGCGGACTCTAATCTGGGAGAACTGGGTTTGATTCCCCACTCCTCCGCTTGCACCTGCTAGATGACCTTGGGCAAGCCATACTTCTGGCACAGCTGTTCTTGAAAAAGAGCAGTTTCTGTCAGAGCTCTCTCAGCCCCACCTACCTCACAGGGTGTCTGTTGTGGGGAGGGGAAGGGAAAGGAGTTTGTAGCCGCTCTTAGACTCCCTTGGGTAGTGAAGGGCGGGGTAAAATCCAATCTCTTATCTTCTTCTTCTTCTTCTTAAGGCCATGGTCGTTACGGCCTCTGCCGTGACCCTCTGCCCTTTTTTGGGTTCTTTCCTTTACACATGCGTTATAGAACATTAGAAGCTCTATTGAAATTTGAAGTGGAAGTAAAGTGGCATCTGATCATTACTGAACTATGGTGCTGTAATGCTGTAGCAGTTACCATTTTTTAAGTCCTCCGGTGGCGTGGCAGGGGAAAATGCATGGAAAATGGCACCAATATGGGCATGAAGAAGAAGAGGAGAAGAAGAAGAGATTGGATTTATACAGTGCCCTTCACTCGGAGTCACAGAGCGGCTTACAAACTCCTTTCCCTTCCCCTCCCCACAACAGACACCCTGTGAGGTAGGAGGGTCTAAGAGAACTCTTTCCAGAACTGCCTTTTCAAGGACAGCTCTTGTTAGAGGTATGACTTGCCCAAGGTCATCCAGCAGCTGCAAGTGGAGTAGTGGGGAATCAAACCCGGTTCTCCCAGATTAGAGTCTGCACACTTAACCACTACACCAAACTGGCTCTTTGCAGGTCAGGGAAATGTGCACCTTTACTGTCAGGTAGTGCAGTAATGCACTTGGATGGAATAAAGCAGGTCTGGGGGGTGGGAAGTGTGACCTTTTCTGCTCAGGTTATTTGGCTGGGGTTCAATGCTGTTGGGAAGAGAGTTTCTTTCCCCCAATATTGTAGCTCATTTGTGCACCTCCTGGGTTTCCCCTGGCTTTTCTCTGATCTTTTCCAAACCTGCTTTGCTGTGAACTTTGGGGAAACGTCAAAAAACCTGGATGGTTGTTGTGTGGGTTGGAAGGTTGGGTTTTTCTCAGTCCCGCCTCCACAGCAGCCATTTTCCTCTCTCCTGTCTCAACAGTGGCTCTTTTAGGGTTGCCAGATCCACTTGGGGGGGGGTTGCCCGCTTTAGGGGGCCCCAATCCGCCAGCCCAGATCCAGCCAGCGGGGTAACCCCACCCCCAATGTGCCTGGATCAGACCAACATGCCTGGCGCAATGGGTGATGTCATCATTCCAGGCACATCCCCAGGGGGACTTATTGGGTGTAGTAAATAAGAAGCTGGAGACCAACTGGTGATGAAGGTACACAGAAAGTCTATATAAATATAATGGTGAATATATACACAGAGATATACAGGCTATCATACAGCATGCTGTTGCCTTAGCTTGAGAGAGTCCCCACCTAGCTTATCAAGCTGATAGCTAATATACTAAACTCAGCCAATCACTAACAAGGTGAATTAATTACTTACTCTAACAATGCCTGATAGAGAACACCTGCTAGTATAACACCTGGCTGTAATTACTTAATCACTAGCATGACAGCTAGGACTGTCAAACTGATCAAACTGATCTAGTAACTGCTTGCTACCTTTATCACTTAGACATATATCTCAATAGGACTCTCTAGCATTCGGCCTGAAAACTCTATGGCATCATAGAGTTTCTAGCCGAATGCTAGAGCGTCCCTCTGGGGATGGGCCTAGCTCGATGGTGTCACTTCCAAGTGATGACATTGCGGTGCACGCGTACTGGAAGATCCCAGGAGAGAAGCTTCCTCCCCCCTGCCGGCAAAAGGTAGGAACCTGGGAGCCCTAGACTATTTCCTCCCTACCTGGCTAAAGCACAGGGCAGCCATGGGGGCCCGACACCGGCCAGCAGAGCAACTGATCCTGATTACTTCCCAAACTGTTTAAGCCAAGGATTGGGAAAGTTGCCTTGCTGGATCAACCAGTCTACTGGATGCAAGGCTGTGCGCCAGCTCTAGTTCCTTGCCTGTAGTTTCCCGCTCCTTGCCTCCAGTTTCTTGCCCTCAGTTCCAGCGCTTGGTTGCCAGCACCTATCGATACTTTCTAGACCTGGGGGCACTGATCCAGAGGAGACCTGACTGGGTGGGCTTGCAGGACAGAGAGTGCTTAAAGAGCTAGCTGGCAAGTCGGCAGAGCTGTTGTCCATTATCTTCAAGGCCTCTTGGAGGACAGGTGGTGTGCCAGACGGTTGGAGAAGGATGAATATTGTCCTGATTTTTAAAAAGGTGAGGAAGGATGATCTGGGGAATGATAGGCTGGTGGGTTTAACTTCTGTCCCAGTGAAAACCTTTAATTTTTAAAAGACTAATTTGTAAACATCTGGAGGATAACTTGGTGATAAGAAGTAGTCAACATGGATTTGTCCCTCATAGATCCTGTCAGACAAATCTAATTTCCTTTTTTGAGTGGGGTCAGGTTTGGTGGATTGTGAGGATGCAGTGGCTATTGTATGACTGGATTTTAGTAAGGCATTTGATAAAGTTCTCCATGAAGTTGGCGGGCTGTAAATTAGATTTTAGGATGATTAGGTGGATAAGGAATGGGTTAGATAATCACACCCCAAAAGTGGTAACTAAATGTTTGTTGTCTGATTGGAGGGTAGTATCTGTTAGGGTGCTGCAGGGCTCTGTTTTGGGCTGAGTGCTTTTAAATATTTTTGTCAACAAGTTAGATGAGGGTGTGACGGGACTACTTGTTATATTTGCAGGTGACACCAAATTGCTTGGGGGGGGGGATAGTGACCACTCCGGATGGTAGAGATAAAATACAATCAGACTTGGATACATGGGGAAAATGAGCAGATATGAACAAGATGTGTTTTAATACAGTTATATGTAAGGTTTTGCATCAGGGTTGTAAAAATGTTATGTTCATGTACCAGATGGGGATACTCTTCTAGGTAGTAGCATGGGTGAATGGGATCTTGAGGTTTGAGGGGACTGTAATTTGATTGCATCCATGATGAAGTTGTACAGAAGGCAGCAATCACCACCATCCCAAAGAAAAAGAAATGCAAGAAAGCAAAGTGGCTGTCTGATGAGGCTTTACAAATAGCAGAGGAGAGAAGGAAAGCGAAAGGCAAAGGCGAAAAGGAAAGATTTACCCAACTGAATGCAGATTTCCAGAGAACAGCAAGGAGAGATAAGGAGGCCTTCCTGAATGAACAATGCAAAGTAATAGAGGAAAACAATAGAATGGGAAGGACTAGAGATCTCTTCAAGAAAATTGGAGAAATCAAGGGAGCGTTCCATGCAAAGCTGGCCATGATAAAGGACAAAAACGGTAGGGACCTAACAGAAGCAGAAGAGATTAGGAAAAGATGGCAAGAATACACAGAAGAACTATACAAGAAAGACCTCGATGTCCCTGACAACCACGACAGTATAATCACTGACCTCGAGCCAGACATCCTGGAACGTGAAGTTAAAATGGCTTCTGTTGTCCTTGCTTTTTTGCTGTTTTTCCCTCCATAGGAGCACCTTCTTTGGGGGGCTGTAACTTGGACCCCATAAATCCAATCCTCATCAAACTTGGAGGGCAAGTAGAGGAGAGTCATCTGGAGATCTCTTGCATGTTTGGCATCTTTAATTTGCACAGGATCCATTCTATACAATCCTGACCCTCATGAACCTGTGCTTGTCATTTCCCCAGAAAATGCTTTCCTGGGGACACCTTCTTTGGGGGAGCCATAACTCGAACCCCATAAATTCAATCCTCACCAACCTTGGCATGTAGGTAGAGGAGGGTTAGCCGGATATCCCTTGTGAGTTTGGTGTCTCTATCATGCTGAGGGGTGTTCTACCATGTCACAAACCTCACAAATGAAACTGGTTTATTTGTGATGTTTCATGGTTCATGAAGCTGGCATACCATGAACCATACCACATTTTCCCAGTTCATGCCCATCACTACTCAACACCAGTTCTCTAGGTGAAATCCATCTGGTTGTCCTCATGAATTACCCCTGCATTGACCCATGTGGATCTATAAGAACCAGATCATCACTGAGACAGTACCCTAAGACCACAATTGTACCTTTAAAGATTGACTACCTCTTTCAATAGTCTTTCAGTAGTCATGTATGGCTGCGAGAGTTGGACTATAAGGAAGGCCGAGCGCCGAAGAATAGATTCTTTTGAACTATGGTGCTGGAGAAGACTCTTGAGAGTCCCTTGGACTGCAAGAAGATCAAATCAGTCAATCCTAAAAGAAATCAACCCTGACTGTTCCCTGGAAGGCCAGATAATGAAACTGAAGCGCAAATACTTTGGCCACCAAATGAGAAGGGAGCACTCACTGGAGAAGACCCTGATGCTGGGAAAGATTGAAGGTCAAAGAAGACGGGGACGGCAAAGGATGAGATGGTTAGACAGTGTCATAGATGCAACGAACATGAAATTGAGCCAGCTTCAGAGGACGGCGGAAGACAGGAGGGCCTGGCGTGATCTTGTCCATGGGGTTGCGAAGAATCCGACTCGACTGTGCGACTGAACAACAACAACAAAATTTGAGTATGTATAGCCAGGGTGATGCAGTGGTAAAGAAAGCACATGTAGTCTTAGAGTATATCAACAACAAATGCATAGTGTCTAGGACATGATATGTGATCACTGCACTGGTTGGATCCTATTTGAAATACTGTATCCAGTTCTGGAGGCCTGACTGAACAACAACAACAAAATTTGAGTATGTATAGCCAGGGTGATGCAGTGGTAAAGAAAGCACATGTAGTCTTAGAGTATATCAACAACAAATGCATAGTGTCTAGGACATGATATGTGATCACTGCACTGGTTGGATCCTATTTGAAATACTGTATCCAGTTCTGGAGGCCTTTTTATAGGAAGGCTATAGCAACTTCAGAGAAGGTGCAGAGGAGAGCGATGAGGATGATTAGGGGTTTGGAAACGAAGCCTTAACAAAGAAAGGCAGTGGGAGCTGGGATTGTTCAGCCTGGAGAAGGTTGAGGGGGGATAAGTGCTTGAAGGCTTGTCATTTAGAGGAGGGCAGGGTGCTATTTCAGTTGGTAGTGGAGGATAGGACTCATAATGTTGTATAGTTGTTGGATCCCCAGGCATTCGAAATAACTCCACGTTTGGATCAAAGTAAGGTTTATTTCAAAGCGATGGTTCAAACAGGAACAAGGACATTGTTAGGAATGACTACCAATACACACGTGTAACATAATAAAGGGATTTGAACCAGGTTAGGGCCAATGAGCCCAGTTCCCGCTGGCGGGAATAGAACTTGCAAATGCGCGCCCATTTCATGGGAACATAACAGTTCTACACAGTCAACACAGGTTCAGTTCATAGGCGAGATAACCATAACAAGCTGAGCGAAGCACCGACTCCCACCACCAGCTGCACGACCTTGGCCAGTTCCGCAAAGTACAGAGTAAGCATATAAAAAAAAAAGACGCGGGGGGGGGGGGGGAAGGGCAAAAGATGTGTTAAGCAGGTAACACCAGACACAATGGCAGCTAGCTGACAATAGTCAATGTTGCATAGGTTTTACTATCGTGCCCTGCGGTGCAGGGAAGGGCGGGCTTGAAATTTAAATAAATAAATAATGGATTTAAAGTACAGGTGGGGAGATATTGGTAAGATATTAGGAATCGGTTGCCCAGGATTGTTGTGGGTTCTCTCTCCTTGGAGGTGGTGACTGGACATTTATTTGTGTTGGATCCCAAGCATAAAATACAACTCCATGTTGCAAAGCAAGTAAGGTTTATTTCAAAGCGTTGGGTTAACCAGAACAGGACATTGTTAGGAATAACTACAGGTAACCAGGGAAGGCATAATAAAGACATTTGAACCAGGGAAGGACCAATGGGTCCAATTCCCGCTGGCGGGAATAGACCATACAGTTCGCGCCCAATGCATGGGAACGCAACCGTTCTGAAATGTCAACACAGGTTCAGTTCACATGCAAGATACCCAAAACATTCTAGGCAAAGCTCTCCCCCTACACCCAGCTGCACGACCTTGGCAAGTTCCGCGGACTACATAACATACACAAGCAAACAAGGAATGAGAGGGAGGGGTGAAGGGAACTACAGCGGAACCGGAATGACAATGGCAGCTAGACATTAATTTGTCAGGGAACTTTTCAGTTCTATGATTCTATGGTTGACATGTCACGTTAGGATCTGGGAGGTTCTTATGAAACTCAGTGGGTAACATTGGGGCAATCTCTCAGCCTAACCTACCTCATACAGTAGTTGTAAGGATAAAATGAGGGAAGGGGGACTGATGTATGCTGCCCAGAGCTCCTTGGAGGAAGGGCAGAATAAAATCGTGCTAGACAGGAAGTGAAGGAAGACAGCTGTTGTTTAGCAGATGTCCTGACTGCACGTATGCATTTAACAGGAAAACCTCTTAAAAAACAACAACAACAACCCTGCATCCAAAATTAACTGTTTTTTAGTCTTCTGCTGCTACCTCAGTGACCCTCCAGAGATCTACACACTAGCTGGAGTTACACAGCAAGAAAGCAGTGCTAGTAAAGAAAGCAGCTTCTGGATTACAGATCTAAA
>NW_015177047.1:108410-123019 GCF_001447785.1 Gekko japonicus | reverse complement strand
ACCCTGGTGCTAAAGAGTTAAAGAAGAATAAATGAAGCTAACTTAAAAAACAAAAACAACACAGTAGGCACGTTTGTATAAATAAAAACCTAAACAGATTGTGCAGCTTTCCAAGCCCATGGGAAATAAATGGTTATGCAACTCTGATGTTCCGAGCGCATTTCAAATTTAGCTTCATTTCAGGGATTTTTTTTGTGTGTGTGCAAAGGCGGCATTGGTATATCATCAGAAAGAGGCTGTGGGGGAAGCCCAGGTGGCCGAGAGAGGGCGGAGCTCTGGCTTTTGACAGCAGAGTCACTTTTGACTCGCGTTAGCATCATCTTGTGCCATTAGCGGCAAGTCACATTGCAAACATGTGCAAGCTGACTCCTTCGAAATGGAAACCAGTAACAATGGAAGGGGAAGGGCCGTGCTGCCATTGGAGCGTGCGTCCTTGACAAGAAACGGCTTCTTGGTTGCTCATTATTGATGCTCCAGCTTCTTATTGTTGGTTCACTTCTTGACGTGGCTTCACGTTGTGGTAGTGAGGGAAAGAATGGTTGAAAGGAGCATTGTTGTGGTGGCCACAGACGGGGTGCATTCAGAAGAGAAGCCTGTTTACAACCAAGTGGCACGTTATGTAGGAAAACTATGACTGGATCTATAACAATTTGTTAAACATGTGACTTTTTAAAACACATTTAATATCGAGTCTGGCCTCCTTCATCTCTCCACCCCTCCAAGGGGTAGGACATATATAGTTCAAACACTATCTGAAATAGTTATTATATTGTTTTAATTTTGTTAATCTGTTTTTATAATTGTGTTTATTGAAATGCTATGATGTATTCATTGAATGCTGTAAACTGCCCTGAGATCTATCTTGGGGAGGGCGGTCTAAAGATCCAATAAATAAATAAATAACAGAGATCCCAGTCTCCAGGCTGCATTCCCTGGCCTGATTAAATCTCTAAACATCGTTAAAAACTATGTGCCACCATCCTTTCAGCTGTTCATTACATGGCTGAAGTCAACAGCTGCAATATTCAAGGCTTCCAAGACATCATGTGAAGTTCCATTCATTAACAAAGAGACTACATCAACTGCACTGTATTAATGGGGATCAAACCTCACTAGCAAGACTACAGCAGTTTTAATGTAGGTAGGCACAATGGTAGCCCACAGTCTTGTGTTGAAAAGTAGAAGATGTTTGTTACCAAAAAGGCGGTGTGTGTGTGTGTCAGAAATTTAGACAGCATTTTAGAAGGTAGGACACAGAAAACATTTTTAAAAATGGCAACAGGTAACAAAATGGAGAAACTACAGCCATTCTAAACTGCTGCCAGCTATAAATCCAGGCAAGGTCCAAGTTTACCAATTAGTTTGTTATCTCCTCAGATTATGATAATTTAATTTCTCAGGAATCATAAGAACATAAGAGAAGCCAATGTTGGATCAGGCCAATGGCCCATCTAGTCCAACACTCTGTCACACAGTGGCCAAAAATACCAGGTGTCATTTGTCATTTGTCCAGGGGTCATTTCGTAGAAAAAGAGGTGTAGGAGCTTATTAGCAGAACTCATTAGCATAACTTATTTGCATACGCCACACCCCTTAACATCAGTGGAAGTGTGTCAGAAGGCAACACCCAGTGTGTGTCAGAAGGCTCCACTGCACTGTTTTGGATTGCTAGCTATTGGGGGGGGGGAATGTGCAGATCTGCCCTCGCAGAGGAGGGAGAGCTTGTACCTGAATAAAACTTGGTCTTAAAGGTGCCACTGGACTGTTTTGGACCGGTGGGGCGGGGGGAGCTCTGCAACTTACCTGGCTGCTTTTTGCTCCGACTGAGGGCTGCTGGGAGCAGGGGGTGGGGCTTGTTGCATGTGCCCACCCCCTGGGCTCTTTACTGCCGGAGCTCCGCTCCTGTGCTCTCCTGCAGGAAATGACCCCTGCATTTGTCATTCAAGCCATTTGTCAGTCAAGTTAAGCTCAAAGACATGAACAGTATTTTTTGCTATGAGAAGTCTTGCAGCCAGCAGGTTAGGGGCTGATTCTGGAATGTGTGCTCCCACTTGGCCTCACCCCCTTACCTAGATTCTTGTCCAGCTCTATCCGTCCCTGTACCTGTGCTCCTGCAGCACATTGCATTTCCAACACCTCTCAGCAGCGGGGCTGGACCATCATGTCCCTCGTAATTCTGCCACAAAACTGCTGGGCTTGGAGTTCCTAAAATTCCCACATCAGCTAAACTAACCATCTTGAAAGCCCTAGTTAGCAAATACATATTCATCAGGGCAAACGCCTTATAAATTTTTCTTCCTCTTCTGCATATTTTTTTGGGTTTTTTTGCTTATAAATTTTGTTCTCACTCGTTAGTTTAAGATGCATTGCACCTGTCAGGCCATTGACAAACCAGCCCAGCACATTGGGAGGATGGGCTGCGAGGCTACAAGGGCATTGGGCAGACCTAGCTTGGAGGGATTTACACGGAGCAGGCAAGACACAAGCAGCCATGGTTTCGTGGCTGCTCTGCCTTTAGCCAGCTGGTCTCACTTGAGCGTGTTCCTCTAACTCCCTGAGGTGGGGAGGTGAGGGAGTCCAAAAGGCAGAGAGGAGAAGTAACAGATGGTAGAAAAGAGGAACAGGGGAGGCCATCACCTTCATGCTCTGGTTGTGAGCTCTTCTCAGCGCTTGGCTGGCTGCATTCGATACAGAACACTGGACTAGGTGTAACTGAGGCTCATCCAAAAGGGATTCTTATCCCATTGTCTCTGGGAGGAAGCAAGAAAGAACCAGGTTCTTCAGCATAAAATTCTCCCAGGTCCTAAGACCACCCTGCAGGTGGAATGGATGAGAGACTGACCCCTAGTCCAGCCTGCTCAGTCTTGTCTGCTCTGACTGGCTGCAGCAGCTCTCCGGGGTTTCTGGCCAAGAAAAGCCTTTCTCAACACTGGAGGAGAGATTTTCTTTAACTGGAGAAGCCAGAAATTAAATGTGGGATCATCTGCTGGCAGGGGAGGAAGTATATGTCCTGCTAGCTTTCGAGCAGCAGCTGGACACCACCTGGGCTCAGCTTGTTTTCTTCTCTATTTGCAGGAACATTGCCTAGGTGTGATCCCTTGGGCAGGAACCAAAGAGCTCTAGGCCCTAGTCTTATAGCCCAGTGAACCAGGAGCTGCCCAGGATGTGGGTGTTTTTTTGTATTTCAATTGTAATTTTTTAAAAAAAGAAGTTTTTTTTTAATGTCTGGAACCTGCTTTGGATCCCTCTTGGGAGAAAATTGGTATGGGAATAGCTAAATGGATTAACAGAGGTAAAGAATGTGCCATTCCACCAAGACTGCCAGCCTGGCAACCTCCCCAAATTATAGTTGAAGCAGACTGCAGAGATAATCCCCCCCCCCCAATTGGTATGATGCTCTGCTGAGGTCCCTCCCTAGGCTCCACCACTAAATCTTCAGGAATTTCCCAAGCCAGTGTTGGCAGCCCCACCTCCCACTGTGCTTTAGTGCTGATCCTCAGTTGCACCTCCTCCCAAGGGTTGCTGGACCCAAAGCAGCAAGGTTGTCTTGATCCTTTCTACAGCCAGCATCTGCCACAAGGGTTCATGGCCCACTGCTGGGCTCCTGTGATTCCAACTTCATGGGAAGATGGGATAGGATCATGAATGTCATCTGAGGAACTGATAAGCAGTACAACTCTATCAAGAGCAGTTCTCTCCCCTCACTGGTCATTCCTTTGAAAACTTAACTAGTTTAATGGCCAAGGGTCTATGTAAATGATGCAGGGGGGAGGACCCTAGGCTTGTCCCGTAGATCACTTTGGCTCCCTTGGACAGAAGCACCAACATGCAAGCAGAAAAAAATGCAAGGGAATAATACAGAACCGGTGGGAGAGAATGTCCAGAGATTTGGCGTGCAGGAACCATCAGTATGCAGATGACATCCTAATTTCCCCCACCCTCCCTTTCTATCGGATTCCCCAGAGAGTTCCCTGGAATTGTTTTTTTGAATTGGTGACAGACCAGACGAAGGATAGCAAGCTAAAGTTGAATCCAGACAAGATAAGTGGAGGCACTGATTACTGGTTAGATTTTAGATGGAGACACACTTTCCCTTAAAAAACAGGTAAGCAGCTTCCTGATGGTGCTCTTGGATGAGGTACCAGCACTGACTAGGAGCATTTTTGCCCAGCTTTGACTGGTATGCCAGCCTCCAGCCTTGCTCAGAGGAGGCAGCTTAGGTCATTGTCACACATGCTTTGGCAGCATCTAGATTAGGTTACTGTAACATGATCTTTGTGGTGCCTTTGAAAAGTGTTTGGAAACTGCAGCTGATGGAGAACATAGTGGAATGGCAGTTCTTTTTCTTATCATATAATACTTTTCTTATATTCTTTTTCATTGGCTTGCAGTCTGTTTCTGAGTCCAAAGCATTGTTTTTGACTTTTAAAGCTCTGTTTAGGCCCTGGATATCTCAAAACCTGCCTCATCTGATATGACCATACCTGCAATATTCAGATCATCAGCAAAGCCCTGATTTATATCCCACCACTTCCTGAAGTGGGTGGGTCCTTGTGATAGGGCAATTTCTGATCTCTCTCTCTTTCTGGTTTTGGAATCCCCCCCCCCCTCCATGGGAGATCTATCCAGCCCCACACTGTCTGCCTTTAGGGAATAAGGTCAAAATATATGAATACTTCAGTTTTAATTTAACTCACAGAGCCATCCAAAGCAGAGTTTTTCCCTTCTCAGTGAAGTCAATGGGCTTTAGAAGGGTGTACCTCTGCAGAGGATGGCACTGCTAGTAACAACCTTCCTTTGCCATGCCTCCATTGATGCGCTTGCAGTGTTTGTTTAGCTGCTGTTGTTCAGTCTCACAGTTGAGTCCGACTCTTCGTGACCCCATGGACAACATCACTCCAGGCCCTGTTCTCTGTTGTCCTCTGGAGTTTGCTCGACTTCATATTTGTTGCATTGATAACACTGCCTAACCATCTCATCCTTTGCCGTCCCCTTCTTCTTTGTCCTTCAATCTTTCCCAGCATCAGGGTCTTCTCCAGTGAGTGCTCCCTTCTCATTTGGTGGCCAAAGTATTTGAGCTTCAGCTTCAGTATCTGGCCTTCCAGAGAACCGTCAGAGTTGATTTCTTTTAGGATTGACTAATTTGATCTCCTTGCAGTTCAAGGGACTCTTGAGAGTCTTCTCCAGCACCATAATTCGAAAGCATCTGTGTTACAGGCTCTTACAGGCCGCTTGCTCCCAGATGGCTCTATGAAAAATGCCATTCCCCCAGCCTCCTGGAAGAGGCAGGCAATTCTTAACGGTTGCCCATTTCATGCCACTTGCTGTTCCCACATTCACAATACACAGGATAACTTGCTGAAGGAAGAACAGTCAGTATCTCCATACAAAGCCAGGGGTCATTTGGGGGGGGACGCGGGGGGACGCCATCCCCCCGGGTGAGGTGCGGGAGGGCGGGGCCTGGAGGTCCCTGCTGGTGCCCGCTGGAGGTCGCCGCCGGCTGTGGGGAGGACACACTTCCGGTGATGTCAGGGGGTGTGGCATATGCTAATGAGTTATGCTAATGAGTCCCCCTAGTTCTTTTTCTACGAAATGACCCCTGCATACATTACTACTGGGAATACCATTGCTTTGACCCTACTGACTTTTGTTGGCAGGGTGATGGCTCTGCTTTTAATTATGCTATCTAGGTTTGCCATAGCTTTCCTTCCAAGGAGCAGGCGTCTTTTAATTTCATGGCTGCAATCACCGTCTGCAGTGATCTTGGATCCCAGGAACATAAAGTCTGTCACTGCTTCCATGACTTCCTCTTTTGTTTGCCAAGGAGTGATGGGGCCAGATGCCATGATCTTAGTTTTTTTATGTTTAGTTTCAAGCCAACTTTTACGCTCTTCTTTTTGACCCTCAGCAAGAGGCTTTTTAGGTCCTCTTCATTTTCTGGCATTAGAGTGGTATCGTTTGCATATCTGAAGTTGTTGATGTTTTTCCCGGCAATCTTAATTCCGTCTTGTGATTCATCCAGGCCAGCATTTTGCATGATGTACTCTGCATATAAATTAAATAAGCAGGGTGACAATATACATCCTTGTCACACTCCTTTTCCTATGTTAAACCGATTAGTTGTTCCATATCCGGTTCTAACTGTCGCTTCTTGACCCTTATACAGGTTTCTCAGGAGGCATATGAGGGGGTCTGGTGCTCCCATTTCTTTAAGGACTTGCCACAGTTTGTTGTGATCCACACAATCAAAGGCTGTAGTGTAGTCAATGAAGCAGAAGTCATTTTTCGGGTACTCCTTTGCTTTCTCCATAATCCAGCAAATGATGGCAATTTGATCTAGTTCCTCTACCTCTTTGAAACTCAACTTGTACTTCTGGCCGTTCTCCATCCACGTACTGCCGAAGCCTAGCTTGTAGGATCTTGAGAATGACCTTGCTAGTGTGTGAAATGAGTGCAATTGTGCAATAGTTTGAACAGTCCTTGGCATTGCCCTTCTTTGGGATTGTAATGTAAACTGACCTTTTCCAATCCTGTGGCCACTGTTGCATTTTCCAAATTTGCTGGCATATTGAGTGCAGCTCTTTAACAGCATAATCTTTTAAGACTTTGAATAGCTCAGCTGGGATACTATCACCTCTGCTAGCTTTGTTGTTAGTAATGCTTTCTAAGGCCTGTTTGACTTTGCACTCCAGGATGCAGGGCCGGCCCGAGGTGTTTCTGCGCCCTAGGTGAGGCCAGCTTGTGGTGCCCCCAGGCGATGCCAACCTTCCGGTGGGGCCTGGAGACCTTCCAGAAACACGCCCGGGGGGCGGGACCGGACGCCACAAGCTAGCCTCGCCCCTGCCCGGGTCAGGCCCAGCCAGGCCGCCCTTCCCGCCGGGCGACAGGACTGGTGGGGGCTTCAGCTACAGAGCCAGGAAGCGGCGGTGGCTCTTTCGTCTGCTGGGGGGGGCGGGGGAGAGGGGGGGAGTGCTCTGCTCCGGGCAGCGCTGGCTGAAGCTCTGCCGGGTCCTGACATGGGGGGCGGGCCTGGAGGGGCCCGGTGGCCAGCCCCATCTCCTCTCATCAATCTCGGCAGCTCCGCGGGGCCGGCTCTGGACTCCGCGGTGGTGGGGGGGCAGGTCTGGACTACGGCTAGTCCCATGCCGCTTAGCCCAGGGGCCGGCCGGCAGCAAACCTCCTCCCTTGGTCCCCGGCCCTGGGGAAACCCAACGAGGGAGGGAGGGCGCCTCCCACCTCCTTCCCCACCACAACAAGTCTCTGTTCTCCATGGCCTGGGAAAGCCAGCCAGGACTTGCGCTGGCGGCCTTCCCCCCCCCGGATGGTGCCCCCGCCAAGCCCTCCTCCTCCGCCCTCTCTGGCAGACTCTGGTTTGGCGTGGGGGTGACGCTTGGCATCCTGGTTAAGGGTGATCGCTGTCCTGCGGGAGTTCCAGGCAGCCTCCTTCCCCGCGGGGAGAAGCCCATCGGGCCAGCTGGCCAGAGGAGGTTGCCGCCCTCGAGCGCTGCCCGAGCACCGTCCTGAGCGGAGAGGCCGGGTGGATGGCGCGCAGCTGTGGGGGAGAGAAGGAGCCGCAGCGCCCCCCGCCGACCCGCTCCCCCGCCCCCTTGCCTCACCGCGGGAGGGGCCATGGTGGTCAGGAGAGGGAGGAAAGCTGCTCCGAGCCTTGCAGGGGAAGGCCACGGTGGGGGACCACTCTGGTCTCCTCCTCCCCCCAGTCCTTCGCTGCCACCGCCGCCACCACCACCTGGGCAGCTGGCGTGGAGCACAATGAGGGGCCCATCCTGGAGGTTCTTGGAGCCTGGGCACAGCAGCAGCAGCAGGGGTGCAATCTGCCTTTGTCCGCTCCTTTCACGCCCCCCACGCGACTGGGAGCAGGAGTGGCTGGTAGCCGGGAGAGCTGTGCAGGGTGGAACTGCACAGGAAGGAGGGCGGAGCCCGGCAGGGGGCCCACTGGAGGCCAGAGCAGTGCAGAGTCCCCAGAGGAGCACGCCTCCCTCCCTCCTCACTTCCTTGCCCGCCCGCCCACCCCCTCCCCATCTCTGTCCTGATGGTGATGCTGCGGCGGAGGCTAAGCAAGCCGGCAGGAAGGAAGGGCCGCGTTGTGGGTGCCCAGAAAGCCATGCTGGGGGCGGGCGGGCAGGCGGCGACGGCAGGGGCCTCGCTGCACCCCTGGGAGATCTGCACCCTAGGCCAAATACTAGTAGGCCTAGTGAGAGAGCTGGCCCTGCCAGGATGTCTGGCTTCAGGTCAGTGATCACACTGTGAGATCCTTCTTGTATAGTTCTTCTGTGTATTCTTGCCATCTCTTCCTAATCTCTTCTGCTTTTGTTAGGTCCCTACCTTTTTTGTCCTTTATAATGGCCATCATAACAAAGGTAGGAGTAACATTTGAACTAATTTATCAGAGATACCTACAATATGCCCAAGTTGGATTGATTCATAATATATATATTATCAATCCTCTTGGGCATGTTCCCAAAACTTAGTTCTACGTTCCGAAAAAAAGTCCTTGTCAGAGACTTTGATGTAGGAGCAGAGAGTACAATCTTCAGATTTGTTGGCAGAGCAAGACAGGGAGAGCTTACAAATGGTTTCGAGGGTCTCATCCAGTAATTGGGACCAGCATGACATTCAGAAAGGATGCATGTCTAGTGCTATACATGTTAAAGAAGAAATAACGGCACTAGTGTAAAATTGTCCCAGAGTCTGTGCTCTTGGACAAGCCTATTGATTGCACTTTCTCCAAGTAGCTTGCTGGGGTGTACATCGTTCTGCCCGTCTATATTTTATCCTCCTAATCACTCCATCAGGTAAGTTAGGCTGAGGGAGAGTGAATGACTGGTCTCCACCTCTTTGCTGATAACTCCAAAACAAAAAGCTCTAGAAAGTTTGTTTTTAAATTGAAACATTGGAAGCAGGAGCTAGCGGGGATAGATCATTACAGTATTATAGTGCTGTAGCAATCAAGCAATTCTTAATTTAAAAAAAACACCTGAAAAAAATCCTCTGGTTAGGGTCATGGAGTAGCGGAGGCTGTTACAAGGGAAATGGTGCTGATGTAGGTGGGATCTCTAAAGATGCACACCTTCATGTCCACCAAGGCATCCAAAGGAGCTTTGATAGCAATCTTTCAAAAGGTCATACCAAACCAGGTTTAGGAAAGATTGCAGCAAAGCAGGGAAATGTGGAAACAGGACAAATAGAAGACAATGTCCTGTGGATGTTCCCACAAACAGTGCTGCTGTTGGAAGTCAAGGTAGAGCAGAACATCTCTGCAGAAACAGCCTCTGGTAAAATTGGTGCCACAGGAACGAACAAAATGTTGCTTCCAGCTGTAAAGGGAGATTTTCTTGGTTTTCAGGAGGAGGAAAGGGCAGTGTTGAAAAAAAGGCCCTGAATGTACTATGCTATACACTACAATATATATATTTTTCTTCCCTTTGTCATTAGGAGGGAGATGTCTGGCCCAATTCCACAACTGAAGTTAGTGTGATCTTCCGGCCTCAAGAAGCTGGGATTTATCATCGCACCGTGTACTGTGATATCTCAGGTATTACGCACCCACCTCACAAAAAACCCATGGGAATTTCTTCTGAGTGCCTATCTTTAGAGATCACCTTCTGATGAATTTCTGGCAAGTCCCCTTCTCCCTTAGTGATGCCAGATTCCTTCCATCTTCATGGGAGTGGGGAGTAAATGGGGAGAGAGCCCTGTCTGGAGAGCAGTCTCATTGACTGACTCTTTTGGGCTGCACTTTGCAGTGGAATCTTGGGAACCAAACTGGTGTCTGTCTGGCAGGATGTTTCTTGTCTACTGCCCATCTGTTGCCCTTCAAATTGCAATAGAACCACAGTCTAAGTGGGCCTCCCTCTGTCAGGCAGGCTTTTCCAGACAAGTGGTGAAGGGGCAGGGTGACAAATACCGTTAGGATTCTTGGGGAGCTTTGGAGACTGCAGGGTTGGATGGATGTTATACCAAAGGTTCCTCAGCTGGTGGTTGCGGTGCCAGTCAACGTGCTGACCAAAAATCTATTGGTGGTCCCCGGCCCAAGAGACATCTGGCTGTCCGCAACCATAGCATTTCTCCAACCAGTTCCGCAGGGCCTGCAAAGCAGAGATGTTCTGCCAGGCGTTTGGTTGAGGACAGCAACAGCTCCATCCTGGCCCTCCCCTCCCATGAGATAAGGGTGTTACTGGGTCTTTGCTCCATCACTAGATGTACTCTGATTGCTATTGGTTTTAACTTGATTTTAATTTATTTTTATATTATGTTGTATACTGCTCTGAGCCCGGTTTACCTGGGGGAGACTGGCTGAAAAATCTAAATAAACAAATAAATAAATTATAAGCAATTAGATGTAATATACATTCAGGTACAACCACCTGGTTATTAACTTAATAGCACTTAAGGGGATGGAGAGGGGCGGCACAACCTTTTGGTGTAGTAGTTAGGAGCCAGTTTGGTGTAGTGGTTAGGAGTGCGAACTCTAATCTGGGAGAACCAGGTTTAAGAACATAAGAGAAGCCAGTGCTGGATCAGGCCAATGGCCCATCCAGTCCAACACTGTCACACAGTGGCCAAAAATACCAGGTGCCATCAGGAGGTCCACCAGTGGGGCCAGGACACTAGAAGCTCTCCCACTGTTGCCCCCCCCCCAAGCATCAAGAATACAGTGCATCACTTGCCCCAGACTGAGAGTTCCTATCTGTACCTTTTGGCTAATAGCCACGGATGGACCTCTGCTGCATATATTTATCCAATTCCCTCTTGAAGCCATCCATGCTTGTAGCCGCCACCACCTCCTGTGGCAGTAAATTCCATGTGTTAATCACTCTTTGGGTGAAGAAGTACTTCCTTTTATGTTTTCTAACCTGACTGCTTAGCAATTTCATTGAGTGCCTTCGAGTGCTTGTATTGTGAGAAAGGGAGAAAGGTACTTCTTTCTCTACCTGCTCTATCCCAAGCATAATCTTGTTGTTGTTTTTTTAATATTTTATTTATTTAGTTTTGTATTATACAGCCACAAGCATTTTATATCTCTACAGTCATATTTTGGTGGTCTTATACATAGTAAGTTTTTCCCACCATTTATACATTCTTAACCATTTGTTTTGAAATACTATTTCTTCTTTTCCACGTAATAGCATTGTTAGTTTATCTAGCTCAGCTACATCCAGCAATTTTTTGCTATTTCTATTCTAGAGGGTAGTTTTTCCTTATATGTAAATAGTAATCCTTCTGGGAACAACCATCTATACATTATATAATTCCTTCTTAATAGACTCGCCAGCACTTTATAGTTCTTTCTTTTCTCCCTCACTCTCCAGGGTGTTTCCTTTAACAATCTTATCTCCATGCCTTTTATTACCAACTTGTGTTCATTAGCAGCTCTTAGTATTTTATCTCTGGTTTCTTTTTAAAAATTTTTACATGCACTTATCTCGGTGTCTTATTTCTTTTTGCATACGCCGAGTTTCTCCTGAAAATTGTGTCTATTACCGCAGATACTTCTTCTTCCGCTCCAATTTTTAGCTGCTCTGCTATATTGTATGCTAACTCTTCCTTTAGGTTTTTATTTATTTCTTCTTTTATGTTGTGGCATCTTATAATCAGGCTAGCTTTGTCCATTTCAAGGCTAATTAACGTTTCCTCCATTTTATCTGTTTTAGTTTTTACTTCTTGCAATTCTTGATCTATACTTTGCACCTCTTCGAGTTTCTTTGTTGCTGATTATACATTTGTTATTGCCACTTTGTTATCTAAAATTTATTTTTAAATTTCTTCTGTTTCTGATTTATTTGATTAGAAATTTCTTCCATTTTTTCCCGCAGGGGTTCTTCTTCATTATTCCTGGCAGTGTATGTTCAGTGTGTTTTTGGAGTGCTAGAGTAATGCTCTCTTCAATAAGTACCGTTAGTTCTTTTACTGACATTTGTCCCACATTTGTTTTTGAATGCCCTGTGAGTCCTAGTTGCCCTGGAGATGGTAGTGAGTTTTTCCTTACGCTGCCTATATTACTGGATCCTGATGCCATTTTATATTTTGTTTCTTTTATTATTCTTTATTAATTATTGCTTGTTAATTGCTTAATTATTTGTTTTTATTTTTTATACCCTGTAAGCTATTTGCTATTTGCTTTTATCGTAACTACAATTGTATATTGTATATTCTGTTACTTCAATTTGTTTTTGTCCAGCCTTTCTTTTGTATCTATCTTTTCTTTCTCTTATCTCTTATTTTTCTGCTCCTATTTTGTAATTATCAGAGGCTATTTCTTTATCTAGCTATCTGACTGTCTGTTTTCCCTTTTCTTCTCTATTGCTATCACTATTTCACTTTCACTTCAGTTGTTTCAATTGCTTCCCTTTTATTTCATATTATTTCCTATTATTGCAATGTCCTCTCACCTCTGTTTCTTGTTTGTATCTTTAGCGCCCTCTTTCCTGTCTACTTTCTGTTTCGCCGCTTCTAGTCGCCGTTGCTGTTTCGTCCTGCCTCTTTTTGTCTCTGTTCTGTTTGTCTCAGCGCAGCCTCTGTCCGTCTCTTCCCCTGCTTCGTTCTGCGTCGTCACTCCTTGCTTTACTTCTGCCTTTGCCCCGTCACGTATTTCGATCTCCTCTCTCCCGTCCTTAAATGCGCAGTGCGATCTTCATCTGGAACAAAAGGGAAGGAAACAGAGCACAGAATCAAGCGGTACCTTTATCTACTTATGTTTCCCCTTTTAAATTTAAATTCTTCTTAGCCTTTCTCCTTTCTTTTTTTGCGTTTCTTTTTTGAGTTTACTTTCTAACGCCGTTTTTTACTTTCGTCTTACTCTTGCTATCTTTTTATTAGGCTTTACTTTCCTCACTTCCCTTGTTTGTTATCTTTTTTCTCTGTTATTTTCTTTCTCTTTCTCCTTCCCCCACCCTCGAGGTTTCTTATTGAACTTCAACGTGGTCTCTGTGCTTCATACCCATGAGATACAGTGCACATGCGCTGGATCGATGGGCATTGTAGCAAGCTCTTAACGGATTTTCGCGCCCAGACCTCGGGCATGCGCAGGAACCCCACCACGCATGCCCAGAGGGGTGGGCGTGGACATCCCACTAGTTCCTTTCTTTCCGCCGCACTGGAAGCACCTTCCTTTCATCGGTCTGATCGGTAGTGATTTCTCCTCAGAGACTCTTCGGATTTCTCTTCAGTTTTCTTCATTTTTTGCTTCTACCTTTGTTATTTTCATTGTTTCTTTAAAAAAAAAGACTTTGTTTCGTTTAGTGGGACGTTTTTTCTTGTTTCGTTTAGTGGGAGGTTTTTTCGTTTACCTCACTCTGGCCTTCAGGCTCCCCCCCCCTTTTCTTCTCCGTTTTGCTTATTTTATGGAGAAGACGTGGGGCTTTTTCAAGCGTTGCAAAGGTTGTGGTAGTAAGCTCGCTCCACCCAACAGCCACACTGTTTGCATTTTTTGTCTTGGCGAGACACATAGGCCAGAACCCTGTCAACACTGCGCCACGTTTTCCAATCAGACAAGAAAAAACCAAGCGGTGCATCTACGGGTGGCGTTACTGGAATTGGCACTAAATCCTGCTTCCGTCATGGATCCAGAAGTATTGGTAAGACCATCGACATCAATGGCTCCAGTATCGTAGTCCTCATCTGACATCGTCCACTTGTCATCAAAGTGTTCAGCACCGACGGCACAGTCCTCGGCATCGACTCCAGTGAAAAAGAAGGAGAAGTCGGGTAAAGAGCACAAGTCGGCCAAAAAGGGCTCCTCTAAGGTCCTAAAGGCAGTAGCACTCAACGTCATCCTCCCCGTCTGTTCGCCGAGGATTGGCCCTTCGATATCGATGATTGGGCTAATAGGGGCCACACATGGAGACGAGATCCTACACTGTCTCCCAGATGCTCCTGCTCTAGGAGTAGATCCCCATGAGTCTTCCTGCCCCCACCACCTCCTCCTCTCTCCTGGGATCACCGCCAACTGCATTATCTCTATGGGGCTTATCCTCCTGCATCCATGCCATGGTTGACTCCAGCAGGTTACTCTGATTGGGATCGTTACTCTGCCCACAGATCATGGTCACCCTATAGATTGAGGCCTTCAGCAACTCTCTCATGTCCTCCAGATCATCCTTCTGATGACGCTCCTCGACATCAACTGGATCAATATTGTCCTCCCAGTCCCCCTATACCACCATCAACAGATCCAACCAGTTAGATCAAAACCACTCCAGTACAATTACCAGAGCCCGATTCCTCCGACTCTGTGGATGAGGATTCTGATACAGGGGCTTCAGATGTGCACAGCTCGCCTGACCAGCCATCTCCTAACCAGGCAATAGCCGATAACCAACCTATATCTCCGTCTGATAATTTAACCTCCTATGGAGACCTTATAAAAAAAAGGCACACTCCCTTGGCCTTTCAGTGGTACAACCACATCCACAGGTAACAGATGCCGTCTTCAATGTTATGCAGCTAGATACATCAACGGCTACAGCACTACCCATGTCCACGGTCCTGTTACAGGCAGCTAAAGCTCCATGGGATAAACCGTCATCGGCTCCACACGTCGCTTGGACCATATGTACAGAGTCCAAGAAACGGGAGCAGAATTCTTATTC
>NW_015177047.1:106329-108101 GCF_001447785.1 Gekko japonicus | reverse complement strand
TTGTAAAAAACTATTAATTGCATAGCGATTTTATCTGAAACTATCAAGTCCCACAGTTTAGATCTCCATTGTGACAGATTTGGTACCTTAAACAATTTCCAATTTAAAGCAATTAAGTTTTTTGCAGCCATTAGCATAGTAGAAATTAACTCTTCATTTTGTTTAGACAGCTTCAGACCTGGCCAAAAATGTTACAAGAGATGCAGGTGTATTTGGAATCTCATAATTAGTTATTTTCTTTATTTCAGCAATGACCATAGTCCAAAACTTTTTAATTTGGGGACAATCCCACCAGCGGTGTACTAGTGTGCCTTTATTACCGCAACCTTTCCAACACAAGGGAGTAGTTTTGTATTTACAGTGGAACAACTTGTCAGGGGTAAGGTACCACTTTGCGAATAATTTGTAGTGCTGTAATTTCAAATTCATATCTCTAGTTTTAAACATACTGGAAGACCAAATTGTCCGCCATTGCACCTCTGTAAAGGTAACTCCGCAATCCTTCTGCCAGGATTCCATGGTCGATGAAGAGCCCTTCC
The DNA here is from genome assembly GCF_001447785.1 of Gekko japonicus. NCBI lineage: Eukaryota > Metazoa > Chordata > Lepidosauria > Squamata > Gekkonidae > Gekko > Gekko japonicus. Next base: position 107,562 of record NW_015177047.1, on the reverse strand, counting down.
AGAGACGATCGTGTAGTTGGGCATAAATTGTTGCCAATAAACCTTTAGGATCATATCCTCTATTCTTCAAAAATCTTTCGAAAGGTAGCAAATCCCTTTCTAAATTAGAGTTACTGACAATGTCTTTTAAGGTATGGTAGACTTGGAAATATTGTATCCAGGGGATTCTTCCACCACTTTTATCTTCCAGCTGTTGTTGAGTGAGAATTTTACCATTGACATAAAAATCACAAATTCTATAAAATCCCTTATCCCTAACCAGGTGAGGTTGCATCATCGATTTATACAGGGGCATTATGATACTGGCTGATTTGTTTCCAATTCCCTTCCTAATAATCCCCAGCATAGCATTGGCCTTTTTTATTGAAATCGCACACTGTCTCGACATTTTCAGTAATTTATCTACTACGACTCCAAGATCTCTCTCTTGGTCAGTCTCCGCCAGTTCGGACCCCATCAACATGTATTTATAGTTAGGATTTTCGGCCCCAATGTGCATCACTTTGCACTTGGCCACACTGAACCCCATTTGCCACATTCATGCCCACTTGCCCATCTTCGACAGATCCCTTTGGAGTGCCTCACAATCCTCCCTGGTTTTCACCACCCTGAACTGTCAGTGAACCCTGGGTGACAAAGCTCCAGGGGTAGTGGGGTCGGAGGACGACAGAGGCAACAGACACCGAGCCATTGGATGCAGCACAGGAGGCAGCACAGGAGACCCGCGGGACACCAACCCCCTTCCTCCACAACCACGGAGACCCTGCGGAAAGAGGGACCAGGAAGAGACGGGGCTGGAGGAATGGTCCGACACGGACACTTTTCCTCAGCTGCTGACGCAAGGGGGACGAGCCCAATCTAGAGGGAGAGGCAGTTGGAGAGTCCCAGCCTTACCCCGCAGAGTTAGAGACGCCGAAACAGCAGACATCGGTCCCTTCGTCCTCGCCAGAAGTAGGCACTCCCCTGCACGCCCCAGCTCAGGGCCAGAGACACGGGGAAATACAGGGAGGTGGGACTAAAGGGGAAAGCACCATAGGAATGAGGGACACGGTGATGGGCAGGTGGAAGAGGCAATAGGATAATTGATAACAGAAAGGGGTGTGTCACTAAGGGGGGGAGGACGGATAAAAGGAGGGAAGCGGAAGAGTGCCGGGGAGGATCTTGGAGGCGATTGTCCAGACAAGCCAGAGAGAAGGGAGAGTGGCAGTCGATCCGAGGAAGGTGACTTGGGGA
>NW_015177047.1:85207-106240 GCF_001447785.1 Gekko japonicus | reverse complement strand
AGTTTTTGATCCACAAAAGGACTTGTCCTTTTATATCATGACTATTGAGCTTACTTAGGAGCCTTTGATGAGGAACTTTATCAAAAGCTTTCTGGAAGTCAAGGTAAACAACATCTGTTGGTTCCCCTTTGTCCACATGTTTGTTCACTCCATCAAAGAACATTAACAGGTTAGTGAGACAAGATCTTCCCTTACAGAACCCATGCTGAGTCTGCCTCAGTAGGTTTTGTTCATCAATGTGCCTACTAATTCTTTCCTTAATAACAGTTTCCACCAACTTACCCGGTATGGATGACAGACTGACTTTCCTGTAATTTCCCAGATCTCCTCTGGAACCTTTTTTTAAAGATGGGAGTTACATTAGCTACCTTCCAGTCCTCAGGAATGGAAGCAGATTTTAATGAAAGATTACATATTTTTGTCAGATCCACAAGTTCACATTTGAGTTCTTTCTAAACTCTTGGATGTATGCCATCTGGGCCTGGTGATTTATCAGTTTTTAAATTGTCTATCAGTTGTAGGATCTCTTCTCTCATCACCTCAATCTGACTCAGGTCTTTCAGCACCCCTCCTGAGATCAGCAGTTCTGGAGTGGGCAAGCACTTCTCATCTTCCACAGTGAAGACAGAGGCAAAAAATGCATTCAGTTTCTCAGCCATTTCCCTATCATTATTCCCCATGCAGCTGCTGGTGTGACCTTGGGTCAGTTACAAGTTCTTTCAGAGCTGTTCTCTCACTAGCAGTTCTCAAAAGAGCTGTCCCAGCCCCAACTACCTCACAGGGTGTCTGTTGTGGGGAGGGGAAGGGAAAGGAGATTGTAAGCCACTCTGAGACTCTTTCAGGCCGTGAAGGATGAGGTATAAATCCAATCTCTTCTCCTCCTCCTCCTCCTCCTCCTCCTCCTCCTCTTCTTCTTCTTCTTTCCTACAATGGTTTTCTTCCCCAAACTCTGCACCCCCCCAAAAAAAAAACCTGTTTGTCTTTGTGATATGTATTTGGAATCCCATAGAAACAATGTGGTGCCGTGGCCAGAGTGTTAGACTAAGAACAAAGAGACTTGAGTTCAGATCTCTACTCAGTCTCCCTCAGACTATCCTACCTCACCACAGTACTGTGAAGGTAAAAAGGAAATGCACCAGACTACCTTGGAGGATGGGCAGAATAAAAATATACAAATAGAGGAAAGGTTGATTGGGGAGCAGAAATATGGGTGGCCCAAAAGGGTACCTTCAACTTCCCTGACACTCTGTTATCTCTCAAGAGGACAGTGGAATGGTATAAGAATGCCCATTCTTGAAAAGGTACATTGGCCTCCAGAGAGGGGTGAGTGAGAGAGAGTGCATGACCCTCAGTGAAGCACTGAATTGCAAGCTGTTCAGTAAAAATCCCTGTCATTAGTGTTCAAGATGCTGGAGAAACATGTTAGCTAATACTATGCCACAGGTCTAATAGTCTGGAAGGACTGATGGAATCCCCATGGAAACCCATCACAAGGAGATCCTGTTCAAATAGAGAAGGGGGGGGAGTCTCTCACCACAGCTGCTGCCCAGCGGGAAGGAAGCTGGAGCAGGCGAGCGGAAAAAGGGGAGGCAGTGGCTGCTCACTCATGCAGCAGGAGGGGAGATGAGATGGAGATGGCAGCCAGCCTCTGTCTTGCCTTCTGCTCTGAAGAGGAACCCTGTGACCACCAGAGAGGCACCACAGCAGAGGCAGTCCAGAGCGCAAGAGGACGAGAAGGGCCCAGTCCCTTAGGGGTGCCCAGTCCTTTTTTTCTTTTTTTTTGGCCATCAAATCACAGCCAACTTGTGGCAACCCTGTAGGGTTTGCAAGGCAGGACACATCCAGAGGTGGCTTGCCATTGCCTGCCCCTGCGTAGCAACCCTGCTCAGCTTCTGAGATCAGGCTAGCCTGGGCCATCTAGGTCAGGACATTCCCAGTCTAGTCACTGCTTAACATAAGAGCATCACAAGAGCCCTGCTGGATTAGACTGGTAGTCGATCTAGTGCAGCATCCTGTTTCTCACAGTGGCCAAACAATTACTTTGGAAGACCAACAACATGTCACAGAGGCTGAGGCATTCCCCTGCTGCCGCCTCACGCACTGGTATACAGAGGTTTTTACCTCTGTGATGAGGAAGAGGGCAGGGCATAATGCTGCATGAGGTAGAGTTGAGGCCACTGACGCGCCCCCCCCCACCACGGGCCCTGGCAGCTGCCCAGTGAGGGTGCCTCCAACACCATCCCAGGTCAAGCAACATGGACGCTTTATGAGGAAAGTGTTCAAAGAATTACTCCTGCCATGGAGGCAGGGAGGCAGGGCGCTTGTGCTTTGGGGGGGGGGGAGAGGTGCCAGAACTCTCAAGAGGGAAATGAACTTTTCAATCTGTACACTGAAAACTCATGAGCTTTTAAACGTTTTAAAAAGAATTTTGTCAAAGAGGTTTTGGAACTCCATTTTGGCGTGTTTCCCCAGGGAAAAAACCCTACATGGAGGGAATCAGGGCCAGCTCTTGCAGCTACTAGCCACAACTGCAAGGTGTTAGTATGGATCTGTGGTAATTACAACAGGAGGCCGTTACAAAGCAAACCCCATGCAGTTCTCTGTAAATAAAAAAAGTACTTCCCCGGGCATTTGTATTCTGTAGGTGAAGGCTGTTCAGTGTGCGACAGACAGACTACAAATTAGAATGCAGCGGGAGTTAAGCTTTGATGAAGCATGCAGTGATGTTCTCACTCAAAACCTAGAGGCGGGGGGGATGCTTCCCTGGAGGGCACACCAGATTTTATCCTTTCATCTTCAAGTCCCCATATAGACAAGCTCAGTTGTTATCAACAGGGAGGTCTGCCATTTCATCAGGATCCCCCCCAATGCAGGGACAAAAGCAAACTCTGAATTTCACTGTTTGCACTCCAGCTGTCCGTGAGTGGGATTGCTAAGAGACACCTGCACAGGTGAAATCTTCGACTCTGACTCTGATTCTGGCTCCCAAAACTTTTAAAGTGAATCTCCCCTGGCAAAAGAAGAAGAAAAGCAAAGATAAGAAGAAACCTAAGTGAAGAACTGAGATTGCCTATGCTCTCATTTAATGATTGTATATTTTTATCCAGATGCGATATAATAACCAATAAGCCTTTATGTTCTTTCTCCTTGAATACTTTTATTAGAACTTAAGTAATTGAATGTAATCATAAACATGTAGATAAATATCCAAAGCGTATGAATAGCTTATCAAAGTACCTTGTTACTCTCTTTTGTAGTTTATAGTTTTGTAGTTTGTAGTAGAAAATCAATAAAAAGTATATATATAAAAAGAGAGACACCTGCACTGACACCAGTGGGCTAGGTTAGGAGCGGAGGAAAGCCAGATGTACAGCGTAGGGCCAGTCTCATGCCAACAATATGAGAAAACTTGCACAGATTGTATTTGGGGTGTACTTAACTGCCCCAAGCCAAATTCCAGTGTATCTTGCTGTGCAATTCTAAGCAGAGTTACACCTTTCAAAGTCCAGCAAAATCAATTGGCATGGAGGGCTGTAAGTCTGCTTAAGGTGGGACTCTTGGTGTAGTAAAATGTCACCAAGCTAATCCACGTCTGTAGCAGTTGCCCTGACCTGGATAGCCCAAGGCAAGCCCGATCGCATCAGTTCTTGGAAGCCAAGCAGGATTGACTCTGGCAAGTACTTGGATGGGAGACCTCCTTGGAGTACCAGAGGTGGGAGAGGGGGCAGGCTCTATTCAGCCACCTCTCTGAATATCCTCCAGGCCCCCAGTAGGGGTCAATCATCAGAGGTCGCCATGACTTCCAGGTGTGCACACACTCACTTACACACACACACACACATGCACATATGAAAAATACATGTCACTGGGTACGTTCAGAGGGGCAGCTAATCCTGCTATTATGCCGGCTCACATTTGATCCTGATCTTTTTAATCCGCCCTCGCATGACCAGGTATCCCCCGGGGGAATTGCCTTACCGTGCACTGCTTCCGCTGTGGATTGTCTAAACAGCGTCCACTGAAGGAGGCACGGTGGGTTTAAAAAAAAACCCACAAACTTTTTGCGCATATGCATAGGCGTGATATCATGGCCTTGTTTAACTGCGCATGCGCAGAATTAGGATTTTTTAAAAATGGCATCCGTTTGGGATGGTCTGATGTCAGACCATCCCAAACGGGCACCATTTTTAATTGCGCGTTGGAACGATCAGACAGAAAGTCTGCAAGTGGCACGTCGGAACCGAAAACTCCAGATTTAAAGTAGTATATTTTTAGCATGGCTCCGAAGTGTGGCAAAACGGGATGCTCATGGAAGATGAACGTTTCCCAGATGTTGATGTCTGGACATTACATTATGGGTGCTGTGAGGCACCCGTGCCTCGCGCAGATCTAAAGAGCCATCTGAACACACCCTATGGCAGTAGAAAGGAGTGTTTCACAACACCCAAACAACCATAGCCTGAGTCTACCTGATTGAGAATGTTTTTTAAATAAATGTTCCCTCCTCTCCTTCCGTCTTTGCATATCAAGTCATTAAGGTAATTCTGTTATTTTACAAAACCACTGTTTTTATTTTAAGCTTTAAAGAACAAAAACTATGTTTTGAGCTCAAGATTCTAGGATATGAACAAACTGTCATGAATTTTGAACTTGATAGATCACCATGAGCTCCTGTGGGTCTTCCCCCTTAATCAGGGTTGCCAGCTCCAGGGTGGGAAATACCTGGATATTTTAGGGGCAGAGCCTGAGGATGGTGGGGTTTGGGAGGGGGAGGGACTTCAACGGTGTATAATGCCATAGAGTCCACCTTCCAAAGTGGCCATTTACTCCAGGTTAACTGATCTCTGTTGTCTGGAGATCAGTTGTAATAGTGGGAGATCTCCAGCCACCACCTGGAGGTTGACAACCCTACCCTTAATTGCCTCAGAGGACAGTGCCCTAGACAATACAGATTGCTGAGCAACACAGCACCTATGTCCAGGGCAGAGATGCTTATCTCATAGTCAGCAGCAAAGAATACTTAGTCCAGGCCCTCAAGAGGGAAATTCTCCTAGGACTTCTGGGCATGTTGCTTCACATAAGAGCATTTTTCCTGGATGGGTATATCCCACACAAAGACCAACAATTTAAAGAAAAGGGGGAGAGAGCACCTGCAGCCTTAGGCTTTATTTCATTTTTTAGATTTCTTAGCTATTTTCATAATTTCAGAGTGCTGGGAAAGATTGAAGGTCAAAGAAGACGGGGATGGCAAAGGATGAGATGGTTAGACAGTGTAATCGATGCAATGAACATGAAATTGAGCCAACTTCGGAGGACGGCGGAAGACAGGAGGGCCTGGCGGGAGCTGGTCCATGGGGTCGCGAAGAGTCGGACTCAACTGTGCGACTGAACAATAACAACAAATAGAATCAGAAGATTTAATATGGTTCAAAGCCAGCCTTGGATCAGTTAAAAACAATAAAATTTTGTAAAACTTGAATACAGGGTTAAAACTGTGATGAACAAAATAGAGAGTGCTATAGAAAAACAACAACAAAAACTGGGCTACCCAGTTCACGTATTTGATCAAGAATGACAGCTTAAACAATCAGGGCGTTATAGCTCAGAAACATCAGTGAAAACCTTTGGAAAACAGATGGATTTTCACTGCTTGCATAATATCTCTCAAAGTGGGGCCAAATTAACCTGTCAAGACCAAGCATTGCAGAGCTCTTTAGCTACTGAGAAAAATCCACTAATTTTAAACTCAGGAAGGATCCCCTGGATCCTACTGAAGATGTGAGACATAAAGAAACGGCAGCATTCAGACATCAGTAGCCAGATTTAAAACAGAGAAGATAAGCTTTTCAGTTATAGCCTGAAAATAAAGTTTAATTGGGCCGCCTTAACCACATTTATGGTGGCAATCACAGAAGATAAATATAATTTGTTAAAACTCAGCAATTTCCTATAGCGGTGGGTCTCTGTTTCGTGATTCTGTTTTGTGACAATCTTTATGAGGGGTTGTCTTCTTTGCAGGCCGTGAGAACAGACTCCCTCTTCGCATCAAAGGAGAGGCCATGGGTCCCAAGCTGCTTTTCAACTTTGACCAGCTGAACATTGGCAAAATTTTCATTGGGTCAGTCCACAGTTATGAGGTGAGCATTATTATGGATCAAATCTGTGGCCTGCTGAGGAGCTTATGGGAACAATCTGGTGTTTTCACATAAGGATAGGTTTATGTGGTTCCCTCGTTGCTGCTGCAGCTGCCAATATAGCACAGTGGCAATAGGGCTTCCACATGGCAAGTCTCTCCACAGTGCCACCTCTCCACCACTGGGGCTTTTAAAATTCTTTTTAAAATCTGCAAATTGAACATCATTGTATTGTTATAACATTATAATAGTGGTTTTCTCCGGTTTCCCCCCTCAATTCCTAGCTTTCATTTTTGAAAAAAAGTAAGTCTCTATCTTCTCTCATTGCAAAGATATGACTTTGTCCTTATATCGCCATACTGAAAGAGGCTAGAGACTTAAAAAATTAAAGCTAGAAATTCAGAGAAACTGATCGAAATATTGCTATTCTGTGGGGGTGGGGAAAATGGCTGCTGTGTTGGTGGGACCAGGAGAATCTGAACTTTCCCACACATGTGTTTGCTGTTCAGGTTTTCCTGCTTTCTTTCTCAAGAGTTTGCAGCAAAGCAGGTTTTGGAAAGATCAATGCAAAGCCAAGGAAATGCATCATCATGCTCTGGGGAACGGGAAGAAAAAACCTGCTCCTCAACAGTGTTGAACCCAGGGCTAATAACCTGTATAGGATCATAGCGTTGGAAGGGGCCATACAGACCATCTAGTCCAACCCCCTGCCCCATGCAGGATCAGCCTAAATCATCTCTGACAAATATTCGTCCAGCCTCTTCTTGAAAGCTGTCGGTGAAGGGGAGCTAACCACCTCCCTAGGCAGCTGATTCCACCTTTGTAGAATCTCTGTTTTATCCTCTCCACAATGTGTGGAGACACACTGGGCTGAGAGAAAGTAACTTGCTTAGCAGTGAACTTGGGTCTCTGGGTCCTAAGCTCCACCTTTTATCAACTGTGCTGTACTGGCTCATAGCATCAGCAGTGGTGGCAGCGGAAAGGGCTGTCAAGTAGCAGTTGATTTACACCAGCCCTGTAGGGGTTACAAGGCAAGATGAACAGAAGTGTTGTGCCATTCCCGGCCTCTGCGTAGCAACCTTGGACTTCCTCAGGTGTCTCCCATCCAAGTATTAACCGGGGCCAACCCTGCTTAGCTTCCAAGATCCAACGAGATTGGCCTAGCCAATTTGTATAAACCCAATTAAGATAGCCTTCACTGAGCCAAGAGGTGGAAGAGTACTATTTGTCCTGTGGGCTTTTATAAGTCTTGACTTTTTTCTGCTGCCTGATCCTTGCTATTTTCTCTACCTTAAAACTGCATTCCTTGCTGAATTACTCCTTTTTTACATGATCCAAGCCAACATTCCTGCACCATATACTGTTATAGATGGGACTTACAGTAATTCCTACACACACACACACAGAGAGAATACGTTTACATTTTTTGATTTGACTAGATGTGTATACCTCATGGGACAGTGCTCCGCATACAAAGAACTTTTTAAAAAGTGAACAAAAGATTTAGACCAAGAGTCCCCAATGTGTACATGTTGGTGCCCACCAATGCTTTTTCTGGTATCCACCAAAATCTTTTAGAAAGTGAGTGGGGCTTTTGCCTAGCAAGGCTTCTGATTGGCTATTGGAAATCCAATTGGCTGTGCAGATGTTTAAAATGTTCCTTTGGTGGCAGCTGCCACCACAGCACAACGATCTTAACTGCATGACTGAAGTTAAGCTGCAGCAATCATTTTGTGGCTGGCTCCACCTCTAGTGGCATCAATTTTGTGGCTGCACCCACCATGTAGTGTCAGAATTCCAAAGGTGCCCACAGGTCTGGAAAGGTTGGGGACACCTGATTTAGACAATAGCAGAGCATATCGTAAAATGGCTATGTACAAGGGAAGGAATTTATTTATTTATTTCCTTCAATTTATATACCACTCACCCCCTGAGGGCTCTGAGCAGTTTACATGTTCCATTAATGCCAATCCTAACCTAGGGCCACATACATACATGGGGGAGAGTGACTAGCCTACCAGGCACCCTGTAGCGAGTCGTTGTTGTCTGCGGGAGCTTGTTCGATTACGTCCTCCTGGCACTGGTCTTTGATTTTTTGCGACTTTCCGGCTGTTGCGACTCCTTCGGGCTTGGACTGAGCGCATGTCCGCGCATGCTCGCTGCCAGCCTCTGTCCAGTAGGCTCCGGCCTGCTGCGTCGCCCCGCCTCTGCGCTTTGCCGGCCCAGCCTCCTCTCACTCGCATTGCCTCGCTAGCCACCGCCATGTTTTCTACGCTGCCGCCGCCGCTCACGCCACCGCTACACTACACGGGACGGGTGCCCCCCCTGCTCTAAGAGCAGGTACCCATTTGTCTATTTGCCCTTTAATGGTTTTGTGATGCACAGTGTCATGGGCAACATCCAAAAAGTGCTGGTGACTCCTGCTCCATCCCACAAAGCAGTCTCTCTGGCAAGAAAGCAGCACATCTAACTTTTTCCAGGTTCAAATATTTCTCTTTAAATGTTGAGAGAAAATTATAGCATAGCCACAGCAACCCAGAACCATGTGAACTTGTGGACTGGGTGAAAGTGTCCAGTTCTGAAAGCAATCCAGAGTTTCTGCAAAAGATCTCCACCATCTGGGACATTTTTGAAAAAGAGCTGGTTGCGGCCAAGAAGAAAGCACTGAAATGTCTCCTTAGAACAAGCATTGGCACATCATTCATGTTTGATGCTAAAACTGATATAAAAACTGTAAATAGTGGGTTCAAGAGGCTATCGTGATTTCAGCGTAGCTCTTTATTTCTGTAACATTAAGAACAACAACATATGCGGTGAGCCGCAATTATATACAAAACCCCTAGTCCCAAACACACCCACAAAATACAAATAAATCAATAAGAACACAGTAGCTAGGAGCCTTCATTTGCATGGCATCACTTACACTTCTGCTACCTGACTGGCCTGCTCTGCAAGGGCAGCCAATCTGAATGTAGCTGCTAGGAGCCTCTCTAACAATGCTTGTTCATTTGAACTTCTCAATACACAACAAAAACCGTATTGCTTCCCTCTGTATCAGTATTATTTTCCTTGGCTAGAGACAAATTGGAATGACTGAACGCTGCCCTTTGTTGGTGCTAAACAACACCTCAGCTTCTTTGTCACATGCATCTCGGGGCACCAGGAAAGAAATGTAGATTCTGTTAGCCAAATTGCCTTATTTCTTTATTAAAATTGGGAATTATAGTTATTAAATGGCAATAGGCTGCTAAGGGAGCAATAACCTGTGTATACAGGAGCCCTGCTTATTCCGGAACACCAGAAATTAGACACAGAGACCAGATCTTAAAAGAAATGGTTTCTTTACTGGAAAGTTTGCACACACACAATAAATCTCAGGCACACACAAAACAATACAGAACTAGGAAAAATAGACTGAAAAGGTACAGCGACATTCACATTAGCAGGAGATCGTTGGTGGGTTAATACTGACCTGTCCAGCGAGATGAAGCGATCCTGCAGCAGAAAAATGAGGGAGACTATAAGGGAAGGGGTCATGTTCTGAACCAGCAGAGCACGTGATAGACTCTGTGCAGCGCTTAAACCAAAAGTCAGCAAGGTAGGATGTGGTCAGGTAGAGAGGAAGTAAGAGAGAGAGTGAAGACTAACCTCTCTCTTTTTACACTTTATTTGGGCTGAGATGTGTGTGTTCTCTAGTCACGTCCCCCCCAGCCCCGTCCCCAGGAAGTTGCTTAAAAATAACCCTGGTTTCAGAAGGATGGAGGCTTTAATGGTTGGGCAATGTTGCCTCTATTTACTTTAACAGTGGCACCTTTGTAGGACAATGGCTGAAGCAACCAGAGTCATTGTCTTTGATGGTCCATTGATGGCTCTAGGTGATGGGTTTAGCCAGTATGTGTGAGTCAGCCAGCTAATCACTTTATGGAAGCAGTTATTTCGTTATGATGGAGAGCCTGCTTGCAGCATCTGGCGAAGGTGGGGGGAAGGCGCCTTCGTGTTAGAGGAGATGTCTGCTCATGGAGTTTCTGTTCAGATTCTCAGGTCTCCTTTGCATAGCATGGCATTCCCTTTTTTAATCATTTTTATTGCTTTTCACTATAAGCTACAAAACTACACACTACACATTCAGAGTAGTAAGGTACATTAATGATCTATCTTGCGCTTTGGATGTTTCCCAACATATTCATGTTTACAATATGGCATTCCTCTATAGTAAATGGTTACTGGTTTCTATGTGCTTTTCGTGGCTAGGGTGCTTGGCTCATCTCTGCTGCGTTGCTGGTGAGGGGTGGCAGGTAACCCATGGATCCACTCTTGGTCTGGCACATTATCTCAGGAAGAGACTTCCCACAGCTGGGCGCGTGTTCACAGTCCATGTAGTTGGCATCAGCACGTGGTCACCACACAATCCATTTCCCTTGGCACACTTATTGCACAATCCAGTTATTCATAAGTCCATGAGAGCGTTATAAGCTCCTTGCAGGGCAACAATTCTCCAAAACACCTGGCAAGTTCAGATCCAGTGAGAGGAATCACAAGATGTATACTCTTTGCTGTTGCTGCTACAGAATGAATGTACTGTAAGCTGCCTTGAACCAAGAGGAAACGCAGGGCATAAATGTTTTAATAAAAGAAATGTGACATCTGTACTGCACTAACAACGTCCCAACTCAGTTTCAGTGATCTAAAAAGTCTGTAGGGTGATTCTGCATGTGTATTGCTTGGAATAGAAACATTTTTGCTTGGAACAGAAACATTTCCAGCCAGCATCACCACTTTGTTCCTTGGATTTAATTGGGAAACCTTAAGCAGTTCTGCTTTTGAGGTAAGAGACCATTCCTTCCTGTTCTTACCTTCTTTCTCCCTTTTCTGCTGCAGGCCATTCTGTTCAACCATGGAACTATTGATGCCCTTTTTAGCCTGACGTGCTCGCCCACCCCCCTGGGCTCCTGCTTTAGTTTTCAGCCCAGTGAAGGTATCATCCAGCCCGGGGACCATCAAGCCATTCAGATCACCTTCAGCTCCACCATCCTGGGAGAGTTCTCTGAAGAGTTCCAGTTCAACGTCAATGGATCCCCCCTGCCTGTGAACTTAGTGATTAGGTAAGCTGGAAAGCCAGTAACAGTGAGCGCCGTGCATGTCTGGAGTAGTTTGGAGTCAGAGCTGATTTGCAGGAGGAGGGGGACCAGGGGGACCTAACCATAATAGCTGAATGCATGTCATGTTCTGGTTCCTGTCACACACTAGTGTGACCAAGAAATGAAATTTAGGAAAGGGCTAGTCAGATCAGGGTGCTGTCAGTGGATCTCATGGCTCTAGTATGGAATACAGCCTGATGTGAAGAACAGAAAAACATGACATTAGAAATGGCCTAAAATTATACTTTGCAGCTGGAATGTAAGGTATGAATCCTTCCTTTTACTTTTCTGGAAGTCATAATGGACCATTGTAAAAACAAAGTTTGAAAAAAACAAAAACAACTGACTTCCTGTTAGACTCCGCTGGAAGTGGGACTCAGTCCAGGTATGCATTGCCCTCCAGTATTGCCTTGTTTTAGCCCTTGTCCCAGGAGGAGCCTCAGAATAGTGGGAGGAAAGAGGTTTTCATTTCACCCTGGTCTAGGGTTGCCAACTTTCAGGTGACAACTGGAGATCTCCCTCTATTAGAAATGATCTCCAGGCAACCAAGACCAGTTCCCCTGGAGAAAATGACTGCTTTGGAGGGTGGACTCTATGCAGGGGTCATTTCGTAGAAAAAGAGCTAGGGGGACTCATTAGCATAACTCATTAGCATATGCCACACCCCCTGACATCACCGGAAGTGTGTCCTCCCCACAGCCGGCGGCGACCTCCAGCAGGCACCAGCAGGGAGCTCCAGGCCCTGCCCTCCCGCACCTCACCCGGGGGGATGGCGCCCCCCCAAAATGACCACTGACTCTATGGCATTATATGGCAACGAGTCACCCTCTCAGAGCTCCACCCCCAAAATCTCCAGGTATTTCCCAACCCAGAGCTGGCAACCCTACCCTGGTTGGCTGATCAGTCGATCCTTCTCCTAGGATCTCTTGGGGAAGAGCTGGTCCTTCCTCCCTGGCCTTCCCTAGGCTGACCTAATAAAGGGTTTCCCGGGGGCTGGCCGACCCAATGACTTCTCTTCAGGGGCAGGCTCATGGCGAGTGAAGGGAATCTGGGCCACTGGCCTCCGGGACCTCATTTCTCCTGCCCTCTCCCCTCCCCTCAGGTTTTAATTGACTGCTCTGCCTGTCTTAGGTAGGCCCTAGGGAGGACCCAGCTGCTGCTGGCCTCCTCTTCTGGCCTGTTCCCAGGTGTAGCCTGGTGCCTGAGTCCCATCTCTGTTCTGAGGCACGCTTTCAGGTTGTGGCTGCTGGTGGTGCATTCTGGGGCATGGCCTCGCCCATTTTCCATTCCCCATCACCTCTGGCTGGGCTGTGTGATTCAGCAGGGCCTGAGCAAGGCCATCCCCTGCTGACATCTCCTCTGGAGCTGGTGAGTGCAGGGGTGTGGCTGTGGAGATTTAAAACAAATAGCATTTTAAAAGCACAGATTAAAAAACACAGATTTAGAACAACTCTCTCAGAATTAAAAAGAATGCAGCCAAATCCACCAAAACTGTTCACCTCCCGCCAAATGCTCCCTGAAATAAAACTGCCTTACACACCTTTCTAAAAATAGCAAGTGAAGGGATCTTCTGGACCTGCTCTGGAAGGCTACTCCATTCCAAAAGTAGCACAGAGGATCAGTGAAGGCCATTTTCTCTGGGTCACATTGGCATTTTCCAGATTGCCCTAATGTTCCATTTTCACTCCCCTATATTACCAAGTTTTTTCTTGTATCCAGACAACTTCGCTAACATCCCTATGCTGTCCTGCTTTTTCCTCTGTTCTTTCCTAAAGCAGTTTTCCTGTATTTCCCCCCCCCCCCCATTGCGGAATGAGTTAGCAAGATAACCTCATGCTCAAAATGTGAACAGTTTTTCCTATCTCATGGATTGTCACCCAAACCCACCCAGAAAGGCTGTTGTTAATTGTGTACTGAGGCAAGTCAGGGAAAGGAATACAAATTTGGGAGGGGGCAATGAGAGGGAACACTCAAATGCAGGACAAGCAGCAACCGAAAAGGAGTGAGATGTACACCAGGTACAACTCTCAGGTGTGGTGTGGTGGGCTGGGAATGTACACTATACTAATGTAGCTTCCCCAGAAGGCACGGGCTGGGGTCCAGCACGGCGGGTCACAGGCAAGGTTGCCAAGACTAACCAAAGTCCTGTCCAAAAGTCAGGGGTTCTAGAGATCAGGTTTACCAAAGTCCAGTCTACTGTCAAGGAGTTCCAGGCAGCAAGTCCAAGTCCAGTCCAAGGTCAGGGGTTCCAGAAAAGCCAGTTGTCAGGTCCAGTCTGAGGTTCAAAGTTGTAGAGGTCCGTTAGCAGCATGGTTGGTGGCCCAGTAGCAAAGTGTACTTGTTGCATCCACAAACTGCTGCTTCTCCTGTTGTACTTTATAGCCAAGTCTTAATGAGCTAAACTCCCCGGCTATTCCATGGCAGTCTCTTCAATTGACAGCTGATGATGGGCCATGAGTCTTACACTTCGCCTTTCTTGCAACTCTAAGCATGTCTGACAGTATCAGCACTGCAAAGGTGTGGGTGAGCTAAGTGGACTGTGGGCTTCTGAAGACTTGTTTACTTCTTCAGAACTACAAGGTGTTGGCTTGGTTTTATCTGTAGGTTGTGACTCCTGATCAGCTGGTAACCTGATCTCTTGTTCTCCTTCTGGCTCAGAGCCAGCTGCAGCCAGCTGCTCAATTACTGGCTGAGGGCTAGCAGGTAGCTCTCCATATGAGAAATCGGAGCCATCACTCAGCACAGTCTGACTTACGGCATACACATAAGGGGATTTCTCAGCCCCTTGAGGCTGGTGAAGCACTGCAGTTCTTCAGCACATGTGCAAAACAACAGCAACAAAAACAGAAAACCTATCCACAATGTGAATGTGAACAGATGGAACACTGACAGGGAAAAAATGAAGAAAACATGTAAATATGTATTGATTGCACCAATAGTACAATCACTGGAACTGCCACAACACCAACAAAAATCCAGAAGGTGGCTGCAGTCTAGGAAACACCATTGTTAAGTACATCTTTAAGCATTCACATCCTTACTTATTTCTGTTTTCCTTCCAGTGGCTGTGTTATTGGACCCACATTTCATTTCAACGTCCCATCCCTCAACTTTGGGGATGTCTCCTTTGGTAAGTCTATGCCATTTAGAACAGTATTTGTGTGCTGGATTTTCTTTAAGGATTAATTGCTTACAGTGGGGATCCCTTCTTGTTTGTCCTTCTAGTGATATTTCCTTTAAACATGTCCAGATGACTTACAGCACACGCTGGATGGACAAATCGTAATTGAGTACAAAAGGGGAAAGGATGTGATATGGAGGGCTAAATTTGGGTGGCAGAAGGTGTGGGCAAACTGAGGCTGTGGTTTTGGGGTAGAAGTGGGTTTTGGGGCAGGATTTGAAGGAGGACAAATGACAGGTATTCTAAGATAAGTATTTCAGTGGGGAGAACTAGAGGCAGGTGAGACTAACAAATGAAGAAAAGTATTTGATGATGACCTTGGTGAATTACTACTGGGTTCAGGGCAGACAAAAGGAAGTATCCACATCAGGTCTACCTTGGTACATTGATAGAAGTGTGTTTGAGTGTTTGAGTTGTTGCTCTTGGTATCAGACAATTTTGTCACGTGTTAGGATGAAATACATAACAGGGCATCTTTGGCTGATCTGAAAAGTTGGCTGAGAGAAAACCCAGACATGTTTTGATGGCCTTGTGATTAATGCTGGCTAATTATCTTTCAGTATGGCAACAGTTCCTCATTTCCTTTGTTGCTTTTAATATGTCTGCTGGGCTTTAATGAAATGGCTTTCCCTAAGTGGTACTTAATATGGCAAAATGCTGGTGTCCTTTTAGCGAAATACTGGAAGCAAGAACAAGTACCTAATTTAGAAAATTGGCTATGTAATATATGAGACATCATGTTAATGGACAAAATCACTATGTTAAAAGCTGACAGACATGAGAAGCTTAATGCACAGACTCTATACAGGCAATGATAGACTCCTTTCCTTGCTTTTTAGAACCAAAACTTGCCAGCTGAATTGGCAAAGAGTGAAATACTAAATTGGATTTGATCCTAAGGTGAAAAAATGATTAAGGACTTGGACATTCTAAATCAAATAATAAACTAGAATACTAGAATTAATGTTGTATTATGAATTATCTATTTTTTAAAAATATGGAACTGAGATAGGGTTGCCAGTTCTGGGTTGGGAAATACCTGGAGATTTTGGGGATGGTAGAGTTTGGAGAGGGGAGAGACCTCAGTGGGGGACAATGCTGTAGAGTCCACCCTCCAAAGCAGCCATTTTCTCCAGGGGAACTGATCTTGGTCATCTGGAGATCAACTGTATTCTAGGAGATCTCCAGTTGCCACCTGGAGGTTGGCAATCCTAGGTGTGTTTGTAAATATTCTATTTTTTAAAAAAAAAGTTTTAAAAAACAGCTGTCATATATTGAACTAGAACTAATGTTTTTGCCAAGTATAATTCTCTCATACTTGCAATTTACACTGGCCATACTCTCTAAAAGATGTAGGAAACTAAAGGAAACTTGGGCAAGCCTGTAGAATTTCTCCTGGGAGAGCTCAGTTTTGCTCATGTTCAGACCTTCTACTCACCATAGTAGGACCCAAGTTGGAAGGCATTTTTAAAGAAATGTTTGCCTACTTCTGATTGTCCCAAATATACAAATTCTACTAGTAGAAAACACTATGAAATATTGCCAAAACAATATATTAAACAATTATAAAGTTGATGGTGTCACAACAACATTTATGCATACTGTAACTATAATAAGGCATAAGATACAACATTTCCTCCTTTGAAGATAAGACATAAAGTCCATGTACTCAGTGTAACTTGATAACTTGATAGGAGGCGTGCACATAGTCATAACATGTTTTTTTAAACAATTCTGTTTTTCATATGTGCATTTGTGTAAATTCCACTTACACAGGCGGCAAACTGAAGAAGTTGAAGGAAACGCATCTTCCAAATATCTAGAATGGGTGTCTTTGCAAAGGCTGTTTGGAATATGTTATGACTATGTGGACTCCTCCTATCAAGTTATCACGTTACACCGAGTACATGGACTTTATCTCTTATCTTGAAAGGAGGAAATATTGTTTATGCCTTATTATAGTTACATTATGCATAAATGTTGTTGTGACACCACCAACTTTATAATTATTTGATATATTGTTTTGGCAATCTTTGATGGTGTTTCTACTAGTGGAATTTGTATATTTGGGACTCCTGTGACACTAGTCTTTTTCCCTTGTTGTTTAGATTTACTTCTGATTGTCAGCTGACTGATACATGAGCCTTACTATGTAACATAAAAGCATAATTTAAGAAGCCCTCTATCCATTTTAAACCATACATGACTTGCCCTTAGGAACTTAATGTACCTAGGGCTGAGTTGTTGATTCACCACGTTGAGTGACTCTGGATATGAAGGAAACGCATCTTCCAAATATCTAGAATGGGTGTCTTTGCAAAGGCTGTTTGGAATATGTTATGACTATGTGGACTCCTCCTATCAAGTTATCACGTTACACCGAGTACATGGACTTTATCTCTTATCTTCAAAGGAGGAAATATTGTTTATGCCTTATTATGCATTATGCATAAATGTTGTTGTTGTGACACCACCAACTTTATAATTATTTGATATATTGTTTTGGCAATCTTTGATGGTGTTTTCTACTAGTGGAATTTGTATATTTGGGACTCCTGTGACACTAGTCTTTTTCCCTTGTTGTTTGGATTTACTTCTGATTGTCAGCTGACTGATACATGAGCCTTACTATGTAACATAAAAGCATAATTTAAGAAGCCCTCTATCCATTTTAAACCATACATGACTTGCCCTTAGGAACTTAATGTACCTAGGGCTGAGTTGTTGATTCACCACGTTGAGTGACTCTGGATATTTAAACAATTATGTTGGCCTAAAGGCACACAGATTTCTGTTGTTGATGTCACAAACAATGAAGGGTTGGACTGGCTATCCTTTTGGCTCCATCATCGAGTGATCTTATTACTACTAATGCTTATTGGGTGACAATATTCTGTTGCAGGTTTTCCTCACACTCTTTCCTGCTCCCTCAGCAACACATCTCTTGTTCCGATGACCTTCAGCCTTCGTGTCCCCGGAGATGGCTGTGAGCCCAGTGTCGAGAGTCAGATTCAAGCCTCTGACATTACACGGGAAGACTGGAGAACGGTGCGGTTTGGAAGCATGAGGCCCAAGGAATTTGCCATCACACCGAGCCAAGGCACCATCCGTTCCCAAGGGCTCATGGATATCCAGGTACAGTAAAGCCGCCATTTATCCTGGGCAGCAGAGCTGACAGCAAACCGAATGCACAGAATTTATCTTGGTTAGATAGTACCTTCCATTGGCACAGCCACAGGGCCCTGACTGGATTGCAAAATTACCCACCTGGAAGTTAATTTAAACAACAAAAGCAATTCTGCTTTTCAAATTAGAAGCCAGCTACCTGCAACAAAAGAGAAAAGTATTCTCCAGCTCTCAGCTGCCACTTCTTCCTTTTCAACATTTCAAAAAATGGCCCTTTCTTCTCTGTTCTTGCAACTAAAATAATTCTTGTCCAGGCTCTGATCACCTCTTCTAAGCTATTGTAACTCACTTCTTACAAGCCTTCCCACCTACCGGGTCTCTTTCTCTGCCCAGTCAATAGACACCATCTGTGTTAAATTTCCCTCTCTTAGCACACCAGTCTCTCCCTAAGGGCCAATTCACGCCATTGCATAAAGTCCCTGCTGTGGACACAAGGATAGTCTTCTGTGAGTTCTGTGCTGGGAACTTATGTGCAGGCCTGATCGGGATAGGAACTGTGGCATGCCTGGAGGGGATGCTTCAGTCTCTTCTCCCCCTTGCCATTTGCCCAGCAGAAACAGCCTTGGGGAGCTTCCATTTGCCCCTACACAGAAATTTACATGTACAGACAGCTAGCTACACATAAATTCCTCCATCAAGTTAAGTGATGGCTCCCTGGGACTGATATAGGTTAGTAATACAGTGGTGAGAGGGGAAGGTTGAATTCACATTGCACATCAGCTGAAAGTCCTCATTGGCAGACCATGTGTCTGCCGTGTGGACTTAGTAACATGTGAATCATCCCTCAGGTGGGAATGTGCTTCCCAGGAGCCTCACTCAAACAGCAGGCAAAGCCATCCTTTGAATTCAGAATTCCATGGAAATTCTGGGTGACCTTGAGTATTACAACAGAGTAATACTCTTTTGCGAACATCCTCATTAAACGTTATGCGCATACTCCAGTGCTGAGAGGCCTGTGGTCTACTACTGAAATCTGCAGTCCCTGAACTTAATTCCTAGCCGTAAGTGGAAGTAGCCTTCCTTTATGTCCCCCATCCATGCTGTGGGATTGCTGCTGCCTTTTGAATTGCCAGGTTCATTTGCTGAGCCACACAAGCAGCGGTTGCATTAAAGACATTCTGAGGTCTGGGTTTTTACTTAGACGAGGATTCATACATTGGAATTAGCCCATGGGTCATGTGTGATTAGGACTGGAAACGTCTTTGGACAGCGCTGGCTCTTCGGCTTTGAAACGGAGATGAGCACCGCAACCCTAGAGTCGGATTCAACTGGCTTTCGAGCAAGGGAACCTTTACCTAAAGTAGTTTGAGAGTTCATAAGAGGGGTCTTCATTAGTATCCCTTAGTCACAGTACTTCGTCATTTGCTTTCCTTTAACATATCCGGTCTCTTTGTACCCTAGGTTGCTTTTCTTACATTTTATGTGCCTGCCTTCTCGTAGGATTAGCAAGAGGGCCGTTCTTTGGGGTGGGTGTTGAAATTCACTGGAATGAATGGTAAATGGCTTGTGGACAGCTCCTGCACCACGGTGGTCAGGAACTTTGCTCCTGTAACCAAAATACTTTTCTCCTGTGGCAGGTGACCTTATGTTCCAACACTGTGAAGAAATATGAAACGGCGCTGGTGGTAGACGTGAAGGGTATTGGCGAAGAAGTGCTGGCACTTCTAATTACGGCAAGGTATTGTCATTTTCACCGCTGCACTTACTGCAATGAACTGTGTACTGTGCCACAGAACAGATGGAGGCGCTTGTGATGACTCCACTGAGAATACCTGGGGGGGTAGGGGGGGATATTATTCTTGTGATGGTTTCCTGGACTGCCTTGCTCTGCAAGAGAGAGGAGTGAACTGTTGTGAAGTCTGGGATTGGATAGAAACTGTTCAGCAGTTGCTCCAGCTTTCTCCCTTTCATTAACCTTTGCATTGCTGTTTTTGAACATTCATGAAGCTGCCTTATACCGAATCAAATCCTTTGGTTCATTGAGGTCAGTACTGTCTACTCAGACTGGCAGTGACTCTCCAGAGTCTCAGGAAGAGGACTTTCACATCACTTCCTACCTGATTTTTACAACTGGAGATGCTGGAGATTGAACCTGAGACCTTCTGCATGCTAAGCAGAGGCTCTACCACTGAGCCATGGCCCTTCTCCATGGCCCCTTCCTTTTCATAGAATCATAGAGTTGGAAGGGACCATACAGACCATCTAGTTCAACCCCCTGCCCAATGCAGGACCAACCTAAAGCATCTCTAACAAATATTCGTCCAGCCTCTTCTTGAAAGCTGTCAGTGAAGGGGAGCTAACCACCTCTCTAGGCAGCTGATTCCACCTTTGAACCACTCTGACCTTGAAAAAGTTTTTCCTAATATCCAGCCGATACCTTTCTGCATGTAATTTAGAACCGTTGCTTTGGGTCTTGTCCTCTGCTGCCAACTGGAACAGCTCCTTGCCCTCCTCCAAATGACAGCCTTTCAAATATTTAAAGAGAGTAATCATGTCCCCCCTCACTCTCCTCTTCTTCAAACTAAACATTCCCAAGGCCCTTAGCCTTTCCTCCTAGGGCTCAATCTCCAGACCCCTGATCATCCTTGTCGCTCTCTTCTGCACCCTCTCAATTTTGTCCACATCCTTTTTGAAGTGAGGCCTCCAGAACTGCACACAGTACTCAAGGTGCAGCCTGACCAAGCCAGTATACAGAGGGGCTATGACCTCCTGCGATTTTGATGCTAAATTAAATTCTCCAAGCTGCTTAATGGCTGGCTTCCCCATCAGCTGAGAGTGGCTGGAATCTGGCTTGCTGCTCCCATTTTGTTTCCTGGTGAGCTCTGGTCTGGAGCCAGGGTAAGACCTTACCTGCCTGTGAGGGAAACTGGTGCTGATCTAGTGTCCGATTCCCCATGCATTCGAAATAAATCCACGTTTGAAGGCCAAAGTTAAATTTATTATAAAGCGATGGTTAGATCAGGAACACAAGAATTGTTAGGAATGACTACAGACCCCAAAGGGAAACATAATAAAGGAACTTGAACCAGGTTAGGACCAATGAGTCCAATTCCCGCTGGCGGGAATGCAGATAAAACTAGCGCCCAATTCCTTGGGAACACAACGGTTCTACAACATAAACACAAGTTCAGTTCTCAGGCATGAGAT
Organism: Gekko japonicus; assembly: GCF_001447785.1. Taxonomy (NCBI): domain Eukaryota; kingdom Metazoa; phylum Chordata; class Lepidosauria; order Squamata; family Gekkonidae; genus Gekko; species Gekko japonicus. The sequence continues at coordinate 85,454 of NW_015177047.1, read as the reverse complement.
ACATAATAAGCAAAGCAACGCCATAACTCCATCCCACCTCCAGCTGGTTGACCTTGAGCAGTTCCGCAGATGTAGCAAGCAAAAGAAAGTAAACACCTACACAGGAAGATACAGGGTCAGGGGGGGGGGGGATGGACAGATTACAATGTACCGTGTTTCCCCGAAAATAAGACAGTGTCTTATATTAATTTTTGCTCCCAAAGATGCGCTAGGTCTTATTTACAGGGGATGTCTTATTTTTCCACGA
>NW_015177047.1:84893-85050 GCF_001447785.1 Gekko japonicus | reverse complement strand
AGAGTTACGGTAGCTTTGGGGGGGCTTATTATCAGGGAGGCCTTATATTTGGGGGAGGCCTTATTATCGGGGAGGTTTTATTTTCGGGGAGGTCTTATTTTCGGGGGATGTCTTATATTTCAGCGAGAGGCAAAACTGTAAGTAGGTCTTATTTTCG
>NW_015177047.1:50121-79431 GCF_001447785.1 Gekko japonicus | reverse complement strand
ATCCACGTTTGAAGGCCAAAGTTAAATTTATTATAAAGCGATGGTTAGATCAGGAACACAAGAATTGTTAGGAATGACTACAGACCCCAAAGGGAAACATAATAAAGGAACTTGAACCAGGTTAGGACCAATGAGTCCAATTCCCGCTGGCGGGAATGCAGATAAAACTAGCACCCAATTCCTTGGGAACACAAGGGTTCTACAACATAAACACAAGTTCAGTTCTCAGGCATGAGATACATAATAAGCAAAGCAACGCCATAACTCCATCCCACCTCCAGCTGGTTGACCTTGAGCAGGTCCGCAGATGTAGCAAGCAAAAGAAAGTAAACACCTACACAGGAGGATCCAGGGGGGGGGGGGATGGACAGATTACAATGTACCGTTTAGAAAAGAAACACCACCCTATGGCAGCTTGCTGACATCTAGTCCCTCTTTCAAGCCACGACCAGAAAAAAGAGGGAAGGATGGGAGGGTGAAGGAACATTGACTATCTTGGCTTGGCCTGGTGGGGAAGCCATGTTCACCTCAGGCAATGGCACCTTCCCCCTTGCAAGCCTGCTTGCTTGCACATGAGGGCTGATGCTTCTCTCTCTCTGGCTCTGTTCGCACATCTTTCACAAAGCATTTGAACATTTGCCTAGACAGTCACCTTGCTGAGTTCTTTGCATCATCCCAGGTGAGCATCTGGCTCAGTTTGCTGCCAAGGAAGTCTGCTAATAGCTTCAGAGGCAAAGGTCGCCTGTCAATGGGCCTGTCTCACCTCAGTGCTCAGGATGGGACAAGCATGTGCCCAAAGAGCAGCAGAATGACAGTCCACTGACAAAAAAATGTTTAGGGCCCTGGTGTCAGTGTAAGGAAGGTTTATGATAACCCATTCAAAGTCAAAGGATACTTGAAATGGGATAAAACAAAAATGAGTCTTTTAGCATCTTAAAGATTAAGAAGAGAAGAAATTGTATTTATACCCCGCCTTTCACTATCCAAGGGAGTCTCAGAGCAGCTTACAAACTCCTTTCCCTTCCCCTCCCCACAACAGACACCCTGTGAGGTAGGTGGGGCTGAGAGAGCTCTGACAGAAACAGCTCTTTTTCAAGGACAGCTCTTATCAGAACTACAGCTTGCCCAAGGTCATCCAGCCAGGTGCAAGTGGAGGAGTGGGGAATCAAGCCCGGTTCTCCCAGATTAGAGTCCACGCACTTAACCACTACACCAAACTGGCTCTTAACAGTTCAGCTTTTGTGGGGCTCGACCCCACGTCAAGAATGGGGAAAGAACAATAGAAAATGGAAAGAAAAAATTGTGGGCCCATCAGTCTGTGGCATTTTTATGCAAAACTCAGAAGTGTTTAAGAAAAGAACATTAATGACAGCTGTAATTGGGGATAAGCAAGGTCACCTATGTATGTCAAGCATTTTAACACCTGGAGTGGCTTAGGAGGGTATCAGCTCTGTTTAATTTCTAGTCGATGCAATCAAACCTACTGATCAGTTGTAAGCCTGCTGAGTATATCTGTCTCCCTCTGGCCAAAGGTTCACTTCATGTTAGAAGAAGAAGAGAGACGAGATTGGATTTATACCCCGCCCTTCACTTGGAGTCTCAGAGCGGCTTACAAACTCCTTTCCCTTCCCCTCCCCTGTGAGGTGGGTGGGGCTGAGAGAACTCTGACACAAACTGTTCTTTTTCAAGGACAGCTGTGCCAGAGCTTGAGACTGACCCAAGGTCACATCAGCAGGTACAAGTGGAGGCGTGGGGAATCAAACCCGGTTCTCCCAGATTAGAGTCCGCGCACTTAACCACTACACCAAACTGGCTGACAGAGTGGGCTTTAGACCACAAATGCTGATGCTTCAACAATTCTGTTAGTGTTTATATGCCTTTTTGTTTTTTACTGTAATGGACTATGATGGCGACCCCCACTTGAATTGGATATGGGATAAGACGTCTTGAGACTGAAAAAGGTGAAGCCTTGCTGTGCTGCAGAGTGAATGAATGATGTCTGTGGCTGCAGTGTGAGGCAGACTCATCAGCTGGATACATCTGGTTGATGGTTTGTGGAGACATACGAGCAGCTGTGTTCTGAAGGGCTCAAGAGAAACAGATGTGACTCTGGGCTTGTGGGCCATGGGGAGCTGTCTGTCAGGGACCCTTTTGGTGCAAAGAGTCTCTCAGCCTGCCATCATTCAGAGGCAGCAAACAGTGCGTGTGCCACGGAAGCAGAAGATTAATTTGTTTTCAAGATTCTGTGTGGACTCTTTAGCTGTGTTATTGTACAGCTGAGCGGGATTACAGAGGCAGTTTTGCAGGGTGTGTTGTGAGGGATTCATATTTACAATCTCCTATGGGATTAATTTTTCTCTTTTTACATTAAAGCAGCTGTGAGCTGGTGATTAGGATTGGAGCCATGGTGCTGCTATGGGGCTGGGGGAAGGGGTGTTGAGAAGTACAAGAAGATGAATCTCTGCCCCAAGGAGCTTACAGTCTAAACACTGGCGTAGGAGGCAAAAAGGGAGGAGAGGGAGATGGAGGCAGGGAAGAAGTGGGAGATTTGTTCCAATAATCACACATGTTGGATTTGGGGGAAGGGCACTAAAGGTTGTTTCTAAAACATTGTGTATTTTGCAGCATGTGTGTTTGCCACAGTCAAACATGGTAAGTTTGACAATCAATTAGACATGAGCTGAAAATTGGATCTGCTCAGTTTGGCACTGAGTGACTCAAAAGCCTATTGTACAGGATTGTACCAGGTTTTTAAATCAAAACTGCACATGTGCAAAAATGCTGCCTATGCAAACAGATCAGCAGCCATGCATCTACTTAAACACTGAACAGTAGGATGTTTTTAAATTCAGCATTTATTGATGACTGGTTTATATAATTTGTGACTGATTTAACTGTTTAAAGAATTGCCTTCTTAGTGTCTCAGCAAGAAGAGGAGTGGAATAGAGCTCAGTTGGGTTGTGTGAGAATGCAAAAATCTGATCATGCTGTTGGGAAAGAACATGGTGAAGCAAACTGCCAAATAGCTGTGAACAGGTCAACAAACAGATTATCAGTTCATCAAAAATTTGGCTCCGTGTTCGTAACTGGCGAACAGGGCGTGAGCTGAACCAGTGGGTGTTCAAGCATCCCTTAGATAAAGCAGTAATCCCCAGCATGGTGTACAAGGTCTCCATGCTGCCCACTAGTGTACTTCCGCATGCCCTTTTCCTTCTTCCCCAAAGCAAAGAGCCAATTTTAGCTTTCCTTCAAAGAAGAGCAGAGAGCACTCTGGGCCAGAGCCTAATTAGTGAGAAGTGTGAAGTGTTACATTCCTTTCACAGAGCATGCCCAGACTTCGGTGTGTTAACTTACAGATGAAAGCCTGATCCAGTTAAAACAACAAACAAAGCAGTTGAAGTGGGTTTGGACACTCAAGATCATCTGTGTCCTGCAGAGTAATGTAACAAACCAGTGTTTGTGTCTCTGCATTTGCAGCAGCAATGAAGGCAAAACTGACAATCCTTGCTGTGTGGATGCACACTTGGAGTGCTGGGGTTTTGCTCTCGTGCTTTTGATGCACACACCTCTGTCTGCTCCATGTAGCACTTCATGCATCTGATGAAAGATTCTGCTACAATAAATGTGTTAGTCTTTAAGCTGCCACAAGACATCCCGGGCTCGCAAGAAAACTGTAAGTTGCTAACGGTTTCAGGGTGAGAAATCTCCCCGTTCTTGGGCACTTATTGATAGTGATGGAAAATCCGCAAATTGAGAGCTGTAACAGCTTCATTTTATGTTCACTTTCAGGGGGTGTTTAAAGTCTGTGAGTTGCTCACGTGGGCGATAAGGCTTCACCTGACAGTGCTAACTGTGTGGTTCTCTGCCCTCAAAGGTCACTTTCTCTATTTATGTGCTTCATTTAATTGACTAGATGCGTCACACCTGCCCTGCACGTGGCTAATCCCACCGTGAATTTTGGACGTTGCTTCCTGAAGTTCCCCTACCAGCAAATGGTGCATCTCATTAATGATAGTGACCTGCCAGGATGCTATGGCCTCCTCCTCCAGGTTTGTGCTGTTGTTAACTGTGCTGCCGCCATACGGTTGTGCTTGCTGGCTGCAGAAGGGGCGTTTCAGATCCAGACTGATCTTAGGTTGCCAGGCTGGGTCCCCTAGCACATTGTCATGTTCTAGTACAGTAAATGCGTTGAAAGCAGTGAACACCCCATTAAGGTCAGCTATATTGGATTAAATGTAAAGAAATCATTTGCATTGGAAGTACAGAAGCTTTACACAGTATCCCTGACCCTCCATATCCTCTAGGGGTAAATGGTGTTCAAACGAATTACAAATATGACCTGACTCTTGTGGTAACAATAGAAGGAAATTTTACTTACAAAAATAGAAGCAAATCAATATTCATGCAGGTGCATTTAATTTATTGTGAACTGATTAACTTCCAAAAAGGTTAACTTGCTGCCACTCCAAGCCCAGGGAAGAGAGAAGGTCCGATATAAGATGAAAAAACAGAAGGCAAACAAAGGCCAAAAAGGCTCAGCATGTGACTGATGAGAGGGTGGGGCCAACTGCCAAGTGTAACCGAGCAAGAGAATTCCCTTAACTCTTTCTTTTTTCTTTCCCTCCCGGATCCTCTTGCATGCAGAGTTACAGTATCCACGCAAGCAATGGGTAGGGTGGGGACAAGAGAGGGAAAATGGCAAGACCTGTAATAACATTTTCCTGATCCCACATGCTTGTATTTCCTGCTGTTGAATGTATTTTGAGTTCTTAAGCCTATGAAATCTTACAAAGGATTCTGAAAAAGAGTTAAATAAACAGAGTGGTCTTGTGGTGCCACAAGCGAATCTTCTTCAGAAGTGATTCTCAGAAGCCCACAAAGCCGGGTAGTGTTCTTCATTGGAGCTCTGCAAGTGAAAACCTTCCCAAGTGTTAATGGCTTTCCCAGTGAAAAGCACCAGATGGGCAGTTGTGAAGGCTGACTGTGATGCTTTTCTCTCTGTCTAGGAATATGAGAAGACCCCTCCAGTCCTGCATTCCAGTCCAGCACCTTGTGGCATCATTCCACCTCATGCCACTGTGGAAATCCCCGTGGCTCTGGAAGTCCAGGAGAGGGGGCAACAGAAAGCCATAGCCCATATAGCTATTTTTGGGAGTGAAGACCCGCCTTTGGTGAGTGAATTTTTTTTTACTCGAACTAAGGATCAGAAGGTCTCTCCTTACCTCGGGCAAAGCTCAATAAAGGTGTCTTTTGAAAAACATATGCACAGGTTCTCTGCCAGGGGTGTTTCCCTCCTGAGAATGAGTTGAATGGTTTCTTCACATCAGTGCATCAGAAAAGTTTCCTGGAGAGGGAAAAAGATGTGGATTCGCCCTGATTCAATGTTGTACCATCTTAATATTTGACACACCGGAGCAGTTGGAAATAGCAGTTGGATTGGCAAGCTTCCAAAACAATCTTGAAACGAATGTTAACAGCTCTGGCTTCCGAAAGCATCACATTTGGAAAACGGTGCGCAGTTCCTGGGGCCCTCGTCAGCATATCCTGAGGAGGGGCAGCTGCCAGGGCCCATGGCTTCTGGCAGGGCCCAGTGCTGTCAACCCCACCACTCACTTATTTGCTAGTGCTCCACCATGCTGCCAGCTGCACACACTGCTCCGTGCCTCTGGGCATAGGGCTGTAGGCAGTGGTGAGCATGGGCAGTGGGAGAGTTCACAGATGGACAGGGTAAGGAACATAGGCAGGTGGGAGTCATCTGGATGGGGGGAAGGTGAGCATGTGTGGGTGGGCTGGTGGTGGTTAGAAGGGAAGGGGGGTCCTGGGAGCTTTCTGCCTGGGGCTCCTGGTACCTGGAACAGGCGCTCCCAAATCCACATCTTTGTAATGCGTGCATGGTAATTTCAGGATGTTACATCTGAGGTCTTAGTCCTCTCTTTGAAATCTGCTCCACGGAATGCTCAGTTCACACTTTCATCTGAAAATTAGCACCAAGGTGAGGGCCATCTTCCACCTCCTTCCCTCTTTTATGAACATGACCATTTCACTTTATTCAAAGCAACAGCGAAGCAGGACAAGTGGCTGATGCTTTCCCTCCCCAAGATCTATGCCAAAGCTCTAAGAAATAATTTGTCCCCCGCAGCCGTACCGGCCGCTGCGGCGGGACTGGCGTGGCTCGCGCCAGCTCTCTGCAGACCCCCGGACAACATAGACCCCAAGGCAACAGTTTTGCCAGGGGGGGGGAACGGAAAGGGGGGTCGTCCTGGAGGCTCCCGAGAACACAAACCCCTCCCTCAGCGTCCACGAAGCTACAGGGAGAGACCAGAGAACCCGGAAAGGAGGTGGGAGGAAAGGTCCGGATCGGACCGAGTTACTCAGCGGCAGTGTTCCCTCTAAGCTTGGTTAGTGTGAGCTAGCTCACAGTTTCTTAGCCTCCGGCTCACACATTTTTGTCTTCGCTCAGGAAGGAGGGCCCCAGAGCAAACTAATTTATGCAGCGTCCAAATCGCTCACTCACAACTTTAATGCCAGTAGCTCACGGAGTAGAATTTTTGCTCACAAGACTCCACAGCTTAGAGGGAATGTTGCTCAGCGGTCAAAGGGGGAGGGAAGAGCCCGGTTGACAAAAAGAAACAGCTGGAGGGCCCCGGCCTTACCTCTACGAGTGGCAGGTGAAGAGAAGGCGAGAGTAGGTCTCAGCAGCCTGACCGGAAGTAGGCACTCCCTGGCTAGAAACGCTGAATATGACAGGGGCGGGACCACAGAAGGGGAAGCACCCGGGGATTGGAGAGCAAGGTGATGGGCAGGGGGAACTAGCCTATAGGATTTGGGGTCACAGAGAGGAGTGTCACTAAGGGATTGGGAGGGGTATAAAAGAGAGGAAGCTGAGAGGTACCAGGGAGGAAAGTCAGAGGATTTCCTAGAGAATGCAAAGAGAGAGAAAGAATGTATTACGGTGATCTATCTGAGGAAGTGTCTGAGGCGCGAAGCAACCCCCAGCGCTTCCAAATATGAGGCACCTGCTTCCTCCCGATATCCCAACACGGCTACTGGGTTTTCCGGACCTGGGGTCGACCCAGAGCAGGACATAATTAATAGTCGTGCTGTCCTGTCATGAAGAAGAAGAAGAAGAGAAGAGATTGGATTTATACCCCGCCCTTCACTTGGAGTCTCAGAGCGGCTTACAAACTCCTTTCCCTTCCCCTCCCCACAACAGACACCCTGTGAGGTGGGTGGGGCTGAGAGAACTCTGACACAAACTGTTCTTTTTCAAGGACAGCTGTGCCAGAGCTTCTGACTGACCCAAGGTCACATCAGCAGGTGCAAGTGGAGGAGTGGGGAATCAACCCCGGTTCTCCCAGATTAGAGTCCGCACACTTAACCACTACACCAAACTGGCTCTTAACAAGGCAGATTCACATTGTAATATGGGCTTTGTACAGACGTGTTCTGGGGATTCTTGATTTGGAACTTAATTCTCAGACGCATGTAGGCTCAATCCGTATTGGGACCACAGCACACAAGGTAAAGGTGCTTCAGCCTTCCCCTGTGCACTGTTTTCCTGAGCTATTTGCCCTTTGGGGAAACTTGCATGTATTGCATGTACACACAGGCTTCCCACAAAGGATCTTTTTCATGTTTGGAAAATAGAGTGTGTGTGTGTGTAGGTGGGGGAGTCTGAAGCCCCTTCTCCTAGCATGCTCTGATACTAATACAAATAGGGCCTGTGTGCACCTGGGAGCCAACCTCTGGGCACACATCTGACCTGAAGTCCTCTTGGTGGTCACATGGATTCAGTAATTTATGAGTCAGCCCTAAAGGAACCAGAAATACAAGCCTTTGGAAGTACAGCTGTTGCAGCAGCTTTTATACAATTAATGCCCACCAAGAGAGACCTGAATAGTAACGGTTCTTTAGGTCAAGGAGAACCGGCTCCGCTCTGCAGCCAGCTAGGCTTACCTCGGCCAGGTTTGTGCCATTCCCAGGGTAGATGTTTCTGAAAAAGCAGCTTTCCCCACTGCCCGCCACCCAAGGCAGGCACACAAGAAAGAATTTTGTTGATGCAGGAAATAGTCTGGCACCACGATGGAAATAAATCACCTAACACACGAGGGACAGAATTGGAAAGAACAACCAGGGCATTTCTGACGAAGCAGCCATCAAGTCTCACTGGGCGATGATCATCCTCATCCTTAATGTCCATTCTTACAATCTTTACTATCCTTGTGGAATTTCTTCTGCCCTCTCAGGAGCAATCTGTATCCATGTGTATTGTTTGTGGGGGCTGCCCTTTGAGCTAATGGGCTGTGATAGCCCATCTGTATGAATCAGAGATCACATTTGGCTGGAGCAAGCAGAAGCTTCATCTCCTGCTCTACCAGCCCACCACCTCCGTCGCCTCGCTGGTCTGGCCTGTAGTCCCAGTCATTTCAGTGCTGGTTGTGCTAACTTAACATATTGCGAGGCAGACTGCTTGGCACTGAGATCTGTCAAGGGTTCAAACCAGGACACAGCAGGGGTTGCCTCTGGAAGGATTGATGGACTGCCTTTCCCCATCAAGTCGGGCCTGAGGCAATTTATGAAACATGCTACAGCATGTCCATTAAAAACATCACTCCATCACAATCAGTTTTGGTTGTAGCGGACAGCTCGGTGAAAATGTCAGCTCAGTATGCAGCAGCAGCAGTGAAAAAAGGCAAACTCTATACTAGGGATTGTTAGGAAAGGAAATAAGATGGCCAGTATGATAATGCTCATGTATACCTCTGCTTTGTGGTCACAGATGGAATACAGTGTTGTCAGGCTCCCCCAGGGTGGGTCTGAGTCCAGAGCTGTCTCACCTTCCGGGGTTGCTTTTTGCAGGAGTCATTTTGTAGAAAAAGAGGAGCTCATTAGCATAAATTATTTGCATATGGCACACCCCCTGACATCACCAGAAGTGTGTCAGAAGGCAACACCCACCACTCAGGCTCCACTGGACTGTTTCGGATTCCTAGCTATTGGGGAGGGGGACACGCAGATCTGTCCTTGCAGAGGAGGGAGAGCTTGTAACTGAATAAAACTTGGTCTTAAAGGTGCCACTGGACTGTTTTGGGGCTGGGGCGGGGCTCTGCAACTTACCTGGCTGCTTCTTGCTCTGACTGAGGGCTGCTGGGAGCAGAGGGTGGGGCTTGTTGCATGTGCCCGCCCCCTGGGCTCTTTACTGCTGGAGCTCCGCTCCTGTGTGCTCCTGCAGGAAATGACCCCTGGCTTTTCGTTAGGCAAGTGTCCCAGGACAGAGCCTCAGAATAGAGCAAGGGGTGGTGGTGGTGGGTGTCTTTTCACCCAGCTCCCCCACTCTGCTCTGCCAATTACCTATTGCCACCTGCCAGAGAATGGGTCTGTCTTTTCCTCCCTGGCTGCCCCAGGGCATGCCTTTTAAATGCTTCCCCAAGGGAGGACCAACCATGGGCTCAACCAATCCTCTCCCCAACCCAGTCCTGGGGGGAGGGGGGACAGGCCCCTGGGTCAATGGATACTTGTCTTGGATTAGTGAGCTCACTGGCCCTTTCCCCTGAACTTCTATAAAGAAGTGGCTGCTCCGCCCAACCTCCTCTAAAAAGGTCAGTGCTGCCTGCTGTCCCTGTCCCCCGTCAGAGCTCCCCTGGGTCTCAGTGCTAGGGTCGTCTCTGGTACAAACTTGGGTTGGTTGTCTACTGCTGCTGAACACACCTCTGAGAGTCAGATGGGCTCCTTTTGGTGTGGTAGTTAAGTGTGCAGACTCTAATCTGGGAGAACCGGGTTTGATTCCCCACTCCTCCACTTGCAGCTGCTGGATGACCTTGGGCAAGCCATAGTTCTGACAAGAGCTGTCCTTGAAAGAGCAGTTCTCGAAAGAGCTCTCTCAGCCCCACCTACCTCACAAGGTGTCTGTTGTGGGGAGGGGAAGGGAAAGGAGTTTGTAAGCCGCTCTGAGACTCCGAGTGAAGGGCAGGTATAAATCCAATCTCTTCTCCTTCTCCTCCTTCTCCTTCTCTCCTCCTCTTCCTCACTGGCTGACTCCCAAGTAAACTCTATCAAGGCTACACCCTGCTGCTAGCTGTCAGCCAATTTACATGGTGTTCAGATCATGTGAAGTGATGGTATTGTTTACTCTGCTCTGGTTAGACCTCACCTAGAGTATTATGTTCAGTTTTGGGCACCACAATTTTAGAAGGCTATAGACAAGCTGGAACATGTCCAGAGGAGGGCAACAAAAATGGTGGGGGGTCTGGAGACCAAGTCCTATGAGGAAAGGTTGAAGGAGCTGGGTATATTTATCCTGGAGATGAGACGACTGAGAGGTGACATGACAACCATCTTCAAGTACTTGAAGGGCTGTCATCTAGTGGATGGTTGCCCCAGAAGGTTGGACCAGAACCAACAGGTTGGAATTAAATCAGAAGAGTTTTCGGCTAAACATTAGGAAGAACTTCCTGACAGTTAGAGTGGTTCCTCAGTGGAACAGGCTTCCTCGGGAGGTGGTGAGCTCTCCTTCTTTGGAGGTTTTCAAATAGAGGCTAGATGGCCATCTGACAGGAAGGCAGATTCTGTGAACCTAGGCAGAGAGGGAGGCAGGACGGGTTGCCTCAGTGCTTAGTTCTTGTGGCCCTTTCTTACATGCCCAGGGGAATGCTGATTGCCACTTTGGGGTCAGGAAGCAATTTTTCTTCAGGCCAGTTTGGCTGGAGATACTGGAGGTTTTTTGTCATCTTCTGGGCATGGAACAGGGATCACGGGGTGTGTGGAGGGGGGAGGTATTTGTGAATGTCCTGCCTTGTGCAGGGGGTTGGATTAGATGGCCCTGGAGGTCCCTTCCAACTCTATGATTCTATGATTCTAACTTCCCCAGTTTCAGGGCTTGCTGGTGCAGTGTGCCTTTTATGGGGCTTGCAGTCCCCTGGGGTAAGTGCACGGGCAGATATATTGACCATGGACAAGTGTACAAAGTACAGAAGAAGGCAACCAAGATGATGACGGTGGTGGAATACTTTTCCTACGAGAGAAGGCTAGAGAGTCTGGGACTTTTCAGTCTAGAAAAAATGGCTAAGGGCTGATACAATAGAGGTTTATAAATTAGGCACTGGGTGGAGAAGGTGTGTAGAGGGATCTTCCCTATTTTACTCAGTGACTCAAAAGAGGTACACTTGTGCTGAAGAACAGCAAGGTGCTGATCTTTCAATCTTTGCTGTTTCCTGTTTTTCCCTGGAGCAGGAAATCAAGCTGGTGACTTTTGGAGAAGGCCCGGTTGTTTACGTGCATCCTGCTATGCTAGATTTTGGCAGTATCCAGGTCTTAAAGGATGCCTCCAGGACACTCTACCTTTCCAATCAGTCTGTTATTCCTGCACCATTTGAGGCACAGATGGTGAGTATGAAATGTTTTCATAGCAAAAAAAAAAGTGAGTGGAGCAGCTCGTATGCCTCAGGATGGGAAATATCTGCATGTGAATGAGCAAGCAAGTGATTTCTGGTGTGCTTTGGACCTTCATTTAGGTGGTATTCCCTTCCTTCCTTTGCTTCTGTGGCCAGATCCTTTGTAATATAGTGATTGCAGTTGAGATATCTGGTGTGAATTACAAATCTCAGTAGGTAGGGCAAAGGATTCCTAAAAACTTCCTTGAGAAATCTGAATTGGAGTGCATCCACGCATACGTGTTCTTCTCATTCTCTTGCATTTGACCCACGTACTTTGGAAGAACAAGTTCTAGACTATATGAGCTAGAGAACACCTAGTTCAAATCTCAACCTCATCCATGACAAGGGGACCGCAGGCAAGCCACTTCCTCTGTCTTAGCCCCCCCATCTGTAACATGAATGATAATAACCACCTGTCCTCCAGCACTGTAATGAGTACTGAAGTAACATGCTGCAGTGCAGTTCCGTGACACAGCCATGTCCTAGCCAAGGGCATTCTTGAAAACATTGTACAAATCAATCTTCTTTCTCAGAGACCCTCACACAGTTTTCCAAGACCTGTTACTGGGGCTGCTCACTGTTAATCCTGTGGGTAATTAACAAGTATAAGAACAGAGGCGGATGTTGGAATGAAAAGGCATCTCCAGCTGTGTTCTTAACAGCTGCATTGTGCCTCCCTTCCCAAGTGCACTGCTGAGCAATTTCAGAAGTGATCATCACCCCTGTTTAATTACTGTCAGCATTCAACCAAAAGAACACTTGTGCAGTCAGTGAAACGGTCACAAGAGAGCAGCCCATTTTTTGAGTGGTTGTATATTTTCACATCGGTGGTCGTTCTGAGAAGCCAGTGTCTGATTATCTGATGGTGCCAGTGAGAATTATACAGTTTAATATGTGAACAGATCTGGAATCTTAAACCTCTGCTGGTGGAGATGGAATAACGTGGCATTTATGTAAGAAAATGATCAGTAACTGCTATCTTGACCCCATCATAGATAATTTGCTGGGATGTGACTTCAGATACTATCTGAACCAAGAACCAGTGTGGTGCTTTTCAGGGATGGCCTGAAATTAGACTGTGCTCCACCAGTGGACCACTGTCCAGCTTTTGTTGACTGCCTAGTGCTTGATGGTTGCTTGAAGTCTAGCAAAGAATGTTGGAACAAGTGAATTTTGATGCAAAGGCATAACTTAACAAGGGTACATACTCAGGTTCACTGCACATGGAATGTTGGACTCAGCCTGTGTAAACCTGGTTGAAATCTTTGCTAAGCTTCAGTTCTCCCAGTGCCAAGTCACTCTGTTTCTCTCTTTCCACTTAACCTATTTCAGGGATTTTTTTGAGAATAAAATGACATGTATGTAGCTGGGAGAAAAGCAGAGTAAGATAAAAATGTTATTAATAACTGCATGTTATGCAAGAAGTCATGGTCACTCTTAGCCGCTAGGGCAAAGCTTTGTATCTTACAGGTAAAATGGTCAAGATGCCGGCACCCTCTCAAGACACTGTAAAACATAATAGCCAAGTGAGAAGAGAAAGGGGAACTCCTTGGTCATCTGACTTTGCGGATACACCTTGGGCTTGCATGGGTGGGGAGGAGGTTGTGCATATTCTTCTTGGCTCAAAGCAGGTCAGGATGTGAATCATTGTGGAACACTTAGTAAGATGCCCCTTTTCATTTCTCGTTGCTTTCATACATTATTGTCACAAGCCTTTTTTTGTCTCACCTGTTTTTATTGCTGTCGCTCCTGAATTAGTTTTTTTCTCTCTTGCCATTTGTATATTATGTGCAGTTTTATGTTCAATTGACATAAAATCAATGTTTAAAAACCAAGTAAATATAATGGGGGGGGGACTCAGTGTATAAAAACAGTGGTGCAAAAATAAATATTCACGGGTTCAATTTACACAAGAGAGCAGCATGATCAGAACAGGGATCTCTGTACGAGGCCAGTGGAAACGAGACGTCTGAGAACACTCCTGCCACTACAGCCAGTTACGACTATGGTTGTCAAGATGGTGAGAAGGCGTCAACTCCTTTTTATTGTTAGCCAAATTGCTCCAGTCCTTAAAAATAGCAGTTGGCAAATAGGGAGCAATAACCCATGTATACAGGAGTCCTGCCCTTTCCAGTAAGTCAGAGAATAAATGCAGAGACCAAAACTTTAGTGAAATGGTTTCTTTACTGGGAGACTCACACACTTATACAAAACACAATCACACACTCAGCAATACAGATCCAAGAAAATTAGATAGAAATGGTACAGAGACATTCGCATGAGCAGGTAAATCATTGGTTGGGCGACACATACCTGTCCTGACATGATGACGTGATCCTTACAGCAGAAAAATAGTGGAGACTATAAGGGAAAAATGGGGTCATATTCTGAACCGGCAGAACACGTGGAGAGACTCTGGGCAGCGCTATACCGAGAGTCAGCAAGATGGGATGGGGTCAGGTATAGAGGAAGAGAGAGAGCATGGTGGATTGTGCTCTTTTTATACACTATTTGGACTTGGGGGTGGCCTTCACTGGCCACTTCCCCTGTCATGTCCCTAGTCCCCAGGAAGTTGCTTAGCAAAACTAGTTGCAGGAGGATGGTGGGGCTTATGGTTGGGCAATGTTGATTCTTTTATTACTAACAGTGACACCTTTAGAAGACAATAGCAGCAAATGGCCAGGGTCGTTAGGGCTGATGGCCCGATGATCTCTCTGAGTGATGGGCTTGGCAGGTTTGATGTGTCAGCCGGCTAATCCCTTTATGCAAATTGATCTTTTGTCATACTGGGCAGCCTATGTGCTGTATCTGGCAAAGGGGTGTGTGTGTGTGTGTGTGCCTGTGTACCAACAGAGGTTTCTGCTCATGGAGTCTTTGTGGAGAAGCTCAGGCTTCCCTTTGCATGGCATGGCATTCCCCTGCAGCATGCTTTTACTAGCTTCTGAGTGCTGTCTGTGGCCGGGGTGCTTGGCTCATCTCTGCTGCGTTGCAGGTGGCAGGTAACCCATGGATCCATCCTTGGTCTGGCACATCATCTCAGGTGGAGGCCTCATCTGGGCGCATGTTCACAATCCAGGCAGTTGGCATCAACTTTTGGTCACCATACAGTCCATGTTCTTGGCCCACTTACTGCACAGTCCAGTTATTAGTTATGGCTCATAAGTCCATGAGAACTTTATAAGCTCCTTACAGGGCAACATTACTCCTAATGGTCCGTGTACAGGCACACCTGCCATTTTAAAGAGCACTTTCAGATCTTTTCTTAGCCACTTGAAGAAAGGGTGGGGGGAAGGGAAGAAATCTTTCAACCCTCTAATTCTTTTGTGTTTTCAATAGATTTAAAGGAGGCTTGATCACTGGGGAGTCTCTGCTGTTGTTGCTTGTACATTTACTCATGGTGTTGGTGTTTTTAAGCAGTTCAGCTGAAGTTTTCTGCTTCTCCCCCTTGCCCCGGTAGTCACAGCTATGTGCCCATGCCTGGCATGGGCGCTCTCGATCAGTTCTTGTCTCAGGGCAATCAAAGGACTCCCACCCGCTTGCTGCCGCTTGCGGGGAGTCCCAATCAAGCCCCTTGAACTGTGCTTCTCTTTGGAAAAATTGTTGATCCGGCCAGCACACGGGAGAGCTTCCCGGTGTCAACCATTCTCATTGTTCCATGGAGATTCTGGAATCCAATGCTGACTCACTTGGTTCTGACTTCTGTTCACATCACATGTACAGCTGTAACCCCTTTTCTGGCCGGTCTGCCCCCATCATTCATCCTCAGTGCATGGTTTGCCAGGTTGTTCAGGACTGCTTTGACAAAAAATGGGCCAGGACTTTAAAATACATAGCTTGTTCAGAGCATTATAATTCTCATTGGTATAGTAAATGACTTATGTTTCTTTATATGTTATAGTGTGCATGATGCTGTACAAAGTCCAAGCAGTGCCCAATGGTCTTATCACCTGAGGGTTGCTTCTTAGACCACCTCTTGTGGTCCTAATACCAGTCTCATGTATCTGGGTTTGCCTTGAGACTGCAGAAAGGAGGGGAAAATACGTGTTATTAGCCAGAGGACTAAGGGCCACTGGCAGGTTACACTTTCTGCCTCTCAGGAAGACCTTCATGGCTAGGGGAAGATCCACCTGGCTCCTCCAGAGAAGAAGTAGATTGAGGGAGAATCGTTTCCCCCGTGTCTGCCAGGAAGAGGACTGTTCCACCTGCCGGTTGGGCTGAGGCCAATGTTCCCTCTAAGCTGTGCAGTCTTGTGAGCAAAGATTCTACTTTGTGAGCTGCTGGCATTAAAGTTGTGAGCAAGCGATTTGGCTGCTGCATAAATTAGTTTGTTCTGGAGCCATCCTTCCTGAGCTAAGAAAAAATGTGTGAGCTGGAGGCTAAAAAACTGTGAGCTAGCTCACGCTAACTCAGCTTAGAGGGAACACTGGCTGAGGCTACTGAAGAATAGGGGGAGAAGAGTCACGGGCTTCTGTCAGTAGCCAAAGGAATAAAGGTCATAGGATAGTCCCACCATTTTCATCCAAAACAAGATTGCCAGCAAGAGACGACCAGCATGAAAGGATTGTGTCTGATTTCTAACTGTCAAACTAAACTATCTAACTCCCTTCCTCTTGTGCTTCTTAACTTTTTAGACTGTAACCCAAGGACAAGGCCTGCATTTTTACTGATGTAAGCCACTTTGGGAGATGACTGTCAGAAAAGCAGGGTGTCAGTACAAATGAATAAATACATTTACAAAACCTATTATTTCTTAATATGTACTTATTTGAAAAGCTAATGTCCCACCTTTTGAAGAAATGTCCAAGACAGTGAACAGTGCTAGGAATATATTAAAAAGTGTATAAGAGTATATTATAGCATATCACGAGATATAATACACTGTGGCAAAGGTGAAGAGTGCAGCATAATTATATAAATAACCAGCTGTCACAATAGTTAAATCATAGCAATGAAATATTTGTCTCTTTAAACTCTGCTGTCTCTCTGAGCTTCTTGATTCCCACCACTCATCCTTTTCTGTTTCAATACAATTGTGCCCAGACCAAATGGGACACTGAGGCTAAGATGAGCTTGTGTTTCAGGCCCGCAGTAATTCTCTGTGGAGGATTGAGCCCAGCAAAGGACTGGTTCCTCCAGAGGCTGAGATATCGATCATTCTGATAGCGCACCTGGATGACACCGTGGAATTCCAGGACAAAGTCCACGTGGCCATAGAGAACAGCAACTCCTATATCATCCCAGTCCAGGCCACTGGCATTGGTACAACTATTGTCACAGACAAGCCTTTCGCTCCAGCCATTAATCTGGGACCCCACTTCAGGTAAGCCAGCATGGTTGTTTCCAGTGCCCTAACCTAGCACATACAGCATTCTAGTTTGTTTGTTTGTTTGTAGCTGCCAAGGTGAGGAGCTGCAGTGGCTCAAGTGGTTAAGACGCTGAACTGCAGGCTGTGGAAGGTCGGTAGTTCAGCAGTTCGAGACCCAAGTGCCACATGACAGAGTGAGCTCCCATCTCTAGTTCCAGCTCCTGCCAACCTAGCAGTTCAAAAGCAAGAAATTGCAAGTAGATAAATAGGTACCACTTCGGTGGGAAGGTAACAGCGTCCCGTGCACCTTGGTGTTTAGTCATGCCGGCCACATGACCTTGGAAACGTCTTCGGACAGCGCTGGCTCTTCGGCTTTGAAACAGAGATGAGCACCGCAACCCTAGAGTCGGATTCAACTGGCTTGCGAGCAAGGGAAACCTTTACCTTTACTAGCTGCCAAGGTACAGTTCTGTATTCTCATTTCACATAGGGGCAGTGCAGGCCACTTGGAAACTTTTAGCTCTTAAAATGTGTCGTCTTCCTGGAAGTAATGTGTGCAAGGTGCAGCCAGGGCAAGCATATGATGGTCACTCCAGCAGTCTTGGAGATTTATGGTGCCATCCTAAGGAGAGTGATGCCTTTCCAAATCCATTAACATCAATGGACTTAGAAGGGTGTCACTCTGCTTAAGATAGTGTTGTTAGTGACCAGTGCCATGAAAAAATAAGTCTTTTTTTTTCTGACCATACTGGCTCACAACTTCTGTTGCGCCTCCCTCTATTCCTGTAGCTGTTTCTCTGACCTGGTATTCATTCAACCCACTGAAACTGAAACAAGGTTATGATAACACTCCATATGTTGTATTTGACAGAGTGTGGAGAACACTGATAAGGGCCATCAGTGTTTGCGGTATACTTCACTCAGGCTTTTTATTCTGCTTAAACAAAAATAATACCAACATTTATCTCAACAGGAAAGAACTTAACCTACAGTATTTGGAATCGAGATTATATACCAAGCCATCACTGTTCTTAGTTGATATTAGAGAGAGACAGTTCTATACGTATCAGCACTGAGGCCAAGTTGCCTTTCTTGAAAATCATAAAGGTCTTTCAGCTAGCTGCAAAGACTGGCTTCTTTTGTCCACAGCCTTCCAACTACACTTAATTTATACAATTTGTTTCAATTTAGACAATTTATCTGCCATACTTCATCTGTATTCTAAAATTCAGGTTCATATAATTATGCCACGTGCTAGCAATTGTTATTTTAATTTTAAGGTGCAATATCATATACCTGTGATATATTGTAGCATGGTCTTGTTAAAAAAAACACCCAGCAGTACCATCTTAGATCTATTGATATTTTAAGTCCAGTCATTTAATCAATTCCTAAAATACCTTTTCTCCAGAACCATTGAATGACAGAACACACCCACCCTATATATTCATAGTCTTCTGATGCCTTCCCATATTTCCAGTAGGTTATGGCAGATTATGGCTAATCTCCCTAGCTTCCTGGCTTTCCTCTCCCCACAGCAGCCATTTCCAATCCCGGAAAATCCTGTTCTTTGTGGAATAATAGACACACAGGTCAGGAGGCTGCTGACCCCCAGGAAGTAAATTCTGGGGGGCTTTGCGGACTGCAGCGAAAGGGGGAAGCAGGCAAGTCCTGCTTTGCAAAATCTGCAAATGGTTGAATACACTCCATGAGCTCCGTTTCCAGGCATCCCGGCATCATGCCTGTTTTGGTCCTGGCTAGCAGATGAGGCATGCAAAGTGAACTGAACAAAGGCAGCAGTGCACAAGTCAGACCATACATGTTCTTACTGGACTTTCAGGAGAAGGGAATTATCATGCTTGCTTTCCCGCTATATCTTTTTGCTCTCTTTCCTAGTTTGGACCCCTGCTGCTATTGCTTCAAGGTAACAAACCGTGGGCGTCGCACCCATCAGCTTTACTGGATGACAGAAGGCTTTCCCCCGTTTGGCCAGCGCAAAGCTGTCCCTGCCGTTGGTGCTGATGCCAAGAATAGGAGCTCCCGTCCAAAGCCTGAGCCCCGGCTTCCTGTGTTTAAACTGCAACCCTTGAGGATGGAGCTGGCCCCAGGAAAGACCATGGACATGACACTGGAAGGCTCTTTTGACACTCCCAAGGTAAAAAGATATGCAGAGGGTTATTTTCTCCCTTTAGATCTGTTTCAGTTGCAGGTCCATTGATGATAGATCCAGGTGGGCAGCCATGTTGGTCTGAATCAGACCAACTCAACTAACTCAAACTTAGGTCTGTTGATGGTTATTGTAAAAGAACAGGGGCCTGCAATGCATGCTTAAAATAAACCTGACCTGACAATTGTTGGAAGCCTATTGCAGCATGAATGTCAGCATTTTGTTTCATCAAACGTCCAGAAAACGAGACTGTGCAAGTCTTATTGAGCCCAGAGAATGATTTAAAGGTGCTTGATATGACAAAGGGAGCTTTGACTCTCAAAAACTTGTACCCTGAAGATCTTGTTGGTATCTAAGGTACTACTGGACTGGAATCTGGCTGATCTGTCATAGTCGGTGTGTAACAGTTTGGTACCCTTGCCATAGTCAGAACTGGATGCCCACCTAACTTGTCCAGGGATAATCTCATGAGTGGGATGCTTGATTCCTTGTGGAGCTTGCTAATGGGCTAATAACCCAGTTCAGATATCACTTTTCCGTATGTACATCTTCACAGAGTCACTTCCAGAATCAGACCATGAGGACTAAACGTAACAAACGCAGAAATTGTGACTTTGCATTAGACCGCCCTTCAGAGAGGTGCCATCTTTCAGTGGTGCATGCTGCACAGCATTGTTACCAAGCAACTCTCCTGAACTGTGGGGGATGCTTTCTTTCAGTCCGCTGTCTTTGCATGGTGTCCAATGGCAGCCAAGAGTGCAGTTCTTGCTGAGCTTACATTTGCAGCTGTGGTTCAAAGCCCACTGAAAGCACTGGAATAAAGCCTGTGTAGCCATGCCGGTTTTGGTTTTGATGATAAGCTGTGCTCCTGGCATGCGCAGGTGGTCAAGGAGAGGCTGATATGCCATGCCATCATAGGGAAGCAGTCTGGGAAGGAGCGTATCATGACGGTAGATGTCGTCTGTGAATTCATTGCACCTGTTCTACAGATTTCCTCCAGTAAGATCACATTCCAGGTGGAGAAGGTTAGTGCTTTGCCCTTTAGACTGCCTGCTGGCATGTTACAAAGTTCTAGTGCAGGAGGGTGGCCAGGGTGGGGCTATTGGGGGGCACCACCCCACTTGGAGTTATTTTTGTCCCTACTTGAGTATGCACAACCTTGTCATCCCACATCCATTGCCACCTTTTTGGTTACTCAGGGCATCAGGAGCATTTTGGAGAGCAAAGAACTTGGGGATACCTGAGTGGTGGCCATCTGCAGGAGATGAGGCACACCAAAACCTCAAGAAGAGAGCTTAGGGAGAAAGAGGTTTCCCAAAAAGACATGGGATTCATCACAAGCACACATCTAGAACATCTGAACTCTTTTGGCCGCTCACTGTCTTTAGAGCAGGTGACCAGGGAAAGGCAAAAGGGAGAGGAAGCCTGAGAGGAAGATGGTAGTTCGCACTTCTCCTCTGGCATTAGAAGAGGCAGGTGGGACTCCTAGGAGTGTGTCTGCATCTTCAGAATTCCCCGTCAGAAGCAGCTGTGAAATGGTTTCCAGGTAGAAACAAAGCCTCAAGCCTTTAGCAAGACAGTCCCAGAAATATGTCTATTTGCGACTATACTCAAGGAAGATCTTCTCGGTGCATAAAAATAGAGGCTGAATCTTCCTGAAGTAAAAATGAGACCTCCTTATCCTGAGTATATTTCCAGTCGTTTCCAGGAAGTCATGAGTAAGACTAGACAAGAAGTGAGAGTTGGCATGCCGAGACATCTTAAGAGATGCCACGGAGGAGATCCTTGTTCAAGGTCTCTCATGATTGTTTGTTTGCTTAGTTGGTTGGTTTTTAAGTTTAAAGCAGCATGGGGGGAAGTGAGTTGCATCGGTGCCACGCTGCTGGAGGGTAACCCTTCCCACCACATCATATTCCCAATTTAAATTGGCTCCCCTCCCCAGCTGCTGTTTGCTAGAGGGCAAATATACAGGGTGCCCACGTGGGTATGCTTTGAACATCAAGCATACATACAAAAGCAAAATTGTTCACCGATTCCCCCCAGTTTGGTGTAGTGGTTAAGTGCGCGGACTCTAATCTGGGAGAACCGGGTTTGATTCCCCACTCCTCCACTTGCACCTGGCTGGATGACCTTGGGCAAGCCATAACTCTGGCACAGCTGTTCTTGAAAAAGAGTAGTTTCTGTCAAGAGTTCTCTCAGCCCCACCTACCTCACAGGGTGTCTGTTGTGGGGAGGGGAAGCGAAAGGAGTTTGTAAGCCGCTCTGAGACACCTTTGGGTAGTGAAGGACGGGGTATAAATCCAATCTCTTCTTCTTCTCTTCATTACATCTAGTTTGACCCTTTGATTATACAAGACACCGGAAGGGATCAGCGGGGGTGGGGGAACTCTTCCTCCCCCCCCCCTATCTTCCTTCTTACTTTAACCATACACCTTCCCCCTTCCCACCCAGTTGGTCACCATTAGATTGTATTGGTTTCGCTCTCAGCCGTGACTAACCAAACGTAAGTGAATGAATAAGCAACTATTAAATGCTAAAAGTCTAGTCAGGACACATTTTAACTATTGAACATCACTTGGCTTGGTAAAACACTGGTGCATACCTGAAAATCTCTATGATGTTTTATGCAAGAAATTTTTGAAACATATATCTTGCATACAATCATCACTACATGTCACATCTCAATGTGGCAGCATCTGATCCTTTGATACATTCTTTCTTCTTGTCTTTTTTTACTACTCAAGTGTTTTTGCTTTTCCCCCCAGAGCCCTGGTGGTGCCTTGACTCCACAGTATGAACCTCTGAGCTTGAAGAATGTATCTTCTCTGCCACTCAATGTCCTTTTGTCCTTGCAAGACCCTTTCTTCCTCTGCAATAGGGAATGTCAAACTCTGCCCACACCCTATCAGGTAAGAGGACTTGCTTTTTGCTCAGGGCCTCTTAGCGTCTTACAACTCAAGGTGCTGGTTGTAATGTACCCTACCGTAGAGATCTTTGAATAGCCTGATACTGGTGTCTGTACAGAAGCCCTTCTTTAAGAACTGTGATTATAGAAAATGCAGATAAGTGTTTTTTTCATCATATTGTTTCCCATTTCAGCCTATACCAATAGATATTGATGGAGAACATCATCTTTGTGTTGGGTTTGACCCCACTTACAGAGATGACCTTTATAACCGAGTTTCAGAGGAAGTCTTAACTATCCGTTACCTTGAGCATCCTCACGTGGACCAGGTCAAACTCCGGGGAGAGGTGCGCTTCCCAAACCTTGACTTTCAAACTATGGATCTGAATTTTGGCTGCATCTTGAATGACACGGAAGTTGTTCGCTACATTGATATGACCAACTGCAGCCCTCTTGTCGTCAAATACCGCTGGTCCTTTCTGCCAGATGATCACGGGACCCAAATCAGGTAAGAGCAGTAACATGTCCTCTTTTGAGAGATTTTCCCATTTGTGTTTCCAGCTGTCCTCTTTTGGATATGTGGTCACCAAGGAGTTACTACCAGCCAAAGAAAGCCAGTGTGCTGGTATGGGCCAGCCCACTATGGTATCTGTGTATAGCTGGATAGTTCAAGTCTGTGCCTATGCCTTTTTATTTTTTAAGGGCATGTACAAATAAACAAAGCAAAGATCACGATTTGCAAGTCTTGAAAAAGTATATCAGGAGATATGCTGTTGTTCATTTTAGTATTCCAGAATCCAAATGTATCTGTAAGTACATGGTAATTTCCTTGATTTCAATTAAAAATAGATTAGTTTAGTCAACAAACCTATTATCCAAACAAACTTAAACTATTCAGAAACAGATGAGGAGGAGGGTGTGATGTTTTTTGTCAGCTACTACTTTTGCAGCTGTTAGTGAACCCAATGTTAATTTAAGATCAATATCCAGTACAAGAGTCTTCCAGTGGCATAACAGAATTAACTGAGGATCCAGAGGGATTCCATATCCCAAAATTTCATTCAACATTTTAATAATCTGTGTAGAAAAGGTCTTAACCTTAGGGGAATGCCAAACAGGTATAATGTGATAAAAGTTTAATAGACTTTGATCACACATTACTTTCAGTTAAAATCAATTTTGCTTTAAAAACAAAAACACCACTGCTGCCACTCTGAAAAGTTTAGAGTTTCAGACTTCTGTAGGAGTGATGTGTTACCTACTGTCTTTCATTATTTGCTATAGGACTATAGCCCTACACACCACACCTGCCTTAAACATCCTGGAACTGCTTGTATGGCTTTTTCATTTGAGAGAGCACAATTTTGGTTGAAATGTTTGGGAGTGGGGATTGTATTGTGTCGATCAACATGCAACTGTTTAGATTGTTGGATTGTTGAGATTCATTCCAATCTGGTTTCAGGCTTGGTTACAGGACCTGCAATGGCCTTGGTTGTCCTGGTGGATGACATGCATTGTGAGATGCACAGAGGGAGTGCAACTCTGTTGATTCTCCTGGACCTCTTGGTGGCTTTTGATACTATCAGTCATGGTATTTTTCTAGGACTTTCAGGACTGGGACTGGCAGGTTCTATTCTGCAGTGGTTCCAGTCCTATCTTGAGGGTAGGTTTCAGAGTGTGGTGCTGAAGGACTGCTGCTCTGCCCCTTGGCTTTTGGCGTGTGAGGTTCCCCACAGTTCCATCTTGTCACCCATGCTTTTCAACTGCTATGTAAAGCCCTGGGAGAGATCATCTGACTGAGCTGCCACCAATATGCAGATGACACTCAACTCTATCTTGTGCTACCAGTGGATCCCTGGGAACCTGTAGAAACTGTGAATATGTGCCTGGAGGCAGTTTTGGAATGGATGAGGGCTATCAAGCTGAAATTTAATCCTGTCAGAATGGAAATGCTGCTGGTGGGGGAAGGTCTGATTGGGATAACGGGTTATCCCTTGTTCTGGATGGGGTTGCACTCCCTCTAAAGGAGAAGGTTCATAGCTTGAGGTGCCCTGGGATCTGGTCCTCCTGTTTGGTAAACAGGCGACAGTGATGGCTTTGGGGTGCCTTTCAGCAGCTTTGGCTGGTGAGCCAGCTGTGGCCCATCCTAGACAGAAAGGATCTTGCACTGTGGTGCCTGCCCTGATAACATCCAGATGAGATTACTTCAATGTGCTTTACATGGGGTTGCCCTTGAAGACGGTCTGGAAGCTATGATTGGTACAGAGTGCTGTGGCCAGAGCACTGACTTGAGTGGGTGCTAGGTATTTCATCACTCTAGTCTTGTTCCACCTACACTGGCTTCCAGTTGGCTTCCATTCTCAATTCAAGGTGTTGGTATTGACCTTTAAAGCACTGTATGGGCTGGGACCAACATACCTTAAGGACCACCTTCTCCCATATTAATGTACCCGCTCACTCCGGTCATCCTCAGAGGCCCTGCTTTGCTTGCCCCCACCATCTAAGGCTATAAATAAATTAAACTGCATTTCTTCACAAACACATGAACCCGTGCAGCAAACTTCCCCGAAGCCGGCTTCATTCCAGATATTTAATTACAAGTGTAAACAGATTTTCCACAGCGCCTCAGGAACCCAGCAAACGTAACCTCTGCATTGATGGACTGCCATTCTGAATAACATCAATAAATGCGGGAGCCAGCCCTGTGGAAAGGCCAGCTGGGAGAAGGAAAGGCCTGTGAGGGACACGATAGCAGCTCGTTAAGAAACTTGGTTATTAAGGACAATGCTGAGTATTTCCTTTCCGATGCTGGGCATCATCATCCCTTCCATGCAATTCATAGCAGTTAAGGAAGTCCCAAAATGTCTCTGGATTCGATAAAGGAACCAGGTGACTTTGCCACTAGATATCAATATAAGCCAAGCAATAGGGATCCCAAGCATATATGATATACAGAAATACAAAATACAAGGGTAGACCATAAAAAAATTCACAAACTTCACAGATTACCAGTAGATATCAGTCTATTGCAACATAGACAGAGGATGTCCCATAGCACAAAGAAACTTCTGCAGCCGAAAAACGTCTTTCCTAGGTATTCCAGACGTTTCAAAGCATTCTTCCTCAGTTATATGGGTGAAAAATGGAACCTGATTTCCACAATAATCTAGGCACAGCTCATGTCTCCAGTGGAATCTCTGCCTTGTTTATGGACTTTGAGGTCTTTTGGACATCATTATACTGAAAGGATATAGAGGAGTCTCTTGTTAGATTCTTTTTCTATTATTGAATTGCCATACCTTTTCTTGTCAATTTCTTGTATTGCAACTTATGTTTTTGAATTGTGACCACCAAGTCTACTTTATTGATTCACTGTACTTATGTTGCAATAGACTGATGTCTACTGGTAATCTGTGAAATTTGTGAATTCTTTTGATGGTCTACCCTTCGGGTTTGTATTTCTGTACTAGATATCAATAAGCAGCTGTCTAAGGCAGAACTTCTCAATGGTTGCAGGAACCTTTTCTTGTGCATTCTTACCTGGAGAAGCAAGTGCCAGGCAACATGAAGCATCTCAGCAGGATGGAGCCCTGTAGGACTAGAACAGAAGAGCGGGAGGAGAAGGTGGCTTTTGGCATCGTTGTGACAAAGGAGCACACCATGGTGCCTCAGGAGCCACTTGTCATGGGAACACTAGTCACAGAGTGGATATAGGGTGCTTGCTGAGCCACCAAGACAGACGCTTTGGGGACATGAACACTTATATTTTGCTTTGGGTGTTGAACTTCCCCAGGACATTTATGGGAGGAAAGGAAGAGGGTATACTGTAATGTCAGATTTATAGAAAATCCCAACAGCCCTTGTTGGATAAACTAATCTTATGGTATGGTAGGGTACCAGGGCCTTTCTAATCCATACTCATTTTTCATAGGGGTTGAAATGGACACGTTTGTTCCACAGAGCATCACATTTTCCCAGGCTACAACCGGGAGTGTTTATAATTTATTTACGATATTGCAGTGCCATCACTTCAGGGTCCTGCTCGAAGCATCTTACTATTAAAACCACATCATGATATTTAAAACAAGTCATTGGACACAAGCCATACAAAAACTATCCATAAAACAGAAGCAGACTGATGGTACCTCTCTCTTACTTTGTGTGGATAGGTGTGATGTAGTTTTAAATTTCTTGTTGTTTCTTTCTCTCACTCAAAGTATCTATCACTGCTACCAGGAATTTAATTCCAGTCTTTAATTAACCTTTCCCATAGTATTTTGCCCAAGCTCTAAGGCTCCTTTGTTGGACTATGTGGTTCTGAGGATAAGACTCTGGGTTAACAATAAACAAGACAAAACTTTATTGGTAAAAGAAGCGAATTGGTTACAAGATGTTTTGTTAAGTTGCTCAGTAAAATCTTTCACTTTTTACTCAGGTCTCTGTCAGCTTTCCCCCCTCATACTCTTAAAATATTCTGACAAAATTAGATTTTGCCTAAATTGTCCCCTGAAGTACTTTTTTTTCTCCTTTAGAATCTTAATGCCTTTCACAGCACTTCTATTAAATACTGGGTTCCAGACGCATTGCAGTGAACAGCTCTACTTTGTTAAGTGATTTCAGGAACAAGACAAAAACCTCAGGGCAACAGCCCTGTTTAAATAGTATGCAGAAACCACACCCAAACACACCCAACTCCCAACGATAGGCTATTTACATAACATTAGTATCTTCTTCGTGGTCTCTGTGCTTCACACCAATGGGATCTAGTGCGCCTGCGCTGGATCTGCCAGTGCCTAGCAAGCTCTCTTAAAAGGATTTTCGTGCCTGGCCCAACTGAGCATGCTCAGGAGCCCCAGTGAGCATGCCCAGAAGGGCAGGCATGGACATCCCGCCAGTTCTTTCCTTTCCGCCGCGCTGAGCAGACCTTTCTTCGAGAGGTCTGGCCGGATCGCTGCTTTTGGGTCACTTTTTAGTGATTAGCTCTCGGTTTTTTGCCTCAGTTTTTCATCAGTTTTTATTTCTCTTCTTGTTTGTTTGTTGTTGTTTTTTTAAAGGAGAGTTTTTGTTTTCGTCATCTGAGGTAAAATTGCCTCAGGCCTTCGGGCCGCTGGCCCTCCCCCCCTCCTCGTCGTTTGGTTTCTTTTTCTCCTCAGTCTATGGAGAACGAAACCTAAGGTACCGAACGTTCCTTCCACAGCGTCCACCCCTGCTAAGAAGGCCAAGAAGTCCAACCCTGCAGTGGCGACGCAGAAGGTGGCCAAGGCTGCGAAGCCTGCTAAGAAGGACTCTGTGTCAGCAGCTCCAGCCCTTCCGCCACCATCGATACCGACTGGTTCAACACCGATGGCATCGATACCGGTGAACCAGGTCGCGTCTGAGACCACAGTACTTGTGCTAGACTCTCCAGACCATCAGGTGGAGACAGCCTTGTACGATATTGACCAAATGGGACTCATAAGTCACCAGTTGGGTGCGGAGTGTTCCACTCGTAAGTCACCAGTTGGGTGCGGAGTGTTCCCCCGGTCCATCCAGCTCCTCGGCATCGGTCGCCTCAGAGCCTCCCGACATCGACGGCCATCGGCATCGACGCTCAAGATCCAGTGCGGAGCGTCGGCCTCCCCGTCTGTCGCCTGACTCCATCGATATCGACGCCTTTGACTGTAGAAGAGGCACCTATGCTCTTCCGTCAACTTACTCTCCGCATCGTCCTCGGTCGAGGAGTCGTTCCCCAAGGTCGTGCATGCCGCCACCAATGTCTTGGGACGAAAGGCAGTACCGTTACCTATAGGGTCCGTACCACCCTCCGATGCCGTGGCTGGGCCATACGGGATACACTGACTGGGACAGATACTCCTGTCGATCTTCCCACAGGTCTCATTCCCCGAGGCGATCTAGACCATCTGCAACGGTCTCTCGTCCTCCTCAGACGGACGCTGTTCCACTATCGGGAACATCCACCGTCATGACGGCTGCACCGATCCAGCCGCCTGCACCGTCTCCACATCAGCCTGCCCCGGCTGGGGAGCCTGACTCTTTCGTCCTCCTCAGACGGACGCTGTTCCACTATCGGGAACATCCACCGTCATGACGGCTGCACCGATCCAGCCGCCTGCACCGTCTCCACATCAGCCTGCCCCGGCTGGGGAGCCTGACTCTTCAGAGCCGTCGGAATCGGGCTCCGATACCAAGCCATCCGAGGCTCCGACGTCGCTGGATAACTCCTCCCCCAACACCGACGTCTTCCAAAACCTTCCTATATCTCCATCGGATACCTTGTCGTCTTACACCGACCTCATCAAACGAATGGCCCACGCGTTGGGTTTGTCAATTGTTTAAAGGATCCTCAATCTACGGATTCCCTATACGATATCGTCCAACTTGATACGTCCTCAGTCGTCGAGCTTCCAATGTCGTCAGTCTTGCTACAAGCCGCAAAAACCCCTGGGCAAAAACCGTCGTCCACCCCTGTCTCTAGTAAAAAATTGGACCACATGTACCGCATTCAGCAAACTGCGGCAGAGTTCCTCCTCACCCATCCACAACCAAACTCCTTAGTCGTCACCTCGTCATCCAAGTCAAAAAAATCACACTCTGCTCCTTCCGATAGGGAAGGCAAGAGGTTGGATGCATTTGGCCGCCGCTTCTACTCTACAGGAGCGTTGGCTGTGAAAGCGTCAAACTATCTCACCTGCATGGGTCGATACCAGTACACCCTGTGGGAGCAGATGTCCGACCTCTTAATCCATCTCCCTGAGGACAAGTTGTATGATGCGAAGCTCCTCCAGAAAGAAGGCATGGTGGTCGCCAAACAGCAGTTGTCCACGACCAAACATGTCCTGGAGGCTTCCTCTAAAACCATGGCGTCGGCAATGGCACTTCGGCGTCATTCCTGGCTAAGAACGACCTCCCTTCCCTACGACACTCGTACGTCGGTTGAGGATATGCCCTTCGATGGCCTGGGCCTCTTCCATGCCAATACAGATTCTTCGTTACAGGATCTGGATAAGAGTATTAAGGCCTCCCGGTCTTTGGGAATCTCCTCTACATTCCGGCATTCCGCTAAACCGAGGTCTTGGTCCCGCTCTTGGCAGAGAGTCCCGTCGTCCCGTCAGTCTCCAGACACTAGGTGGAGACCTAGATCTTATTCTGGCAGCCAAAAGTCCTCCTTTCAAAGGTCAAAGGCAGGTCCTGCCCAACAAACGTCTCGTCCCAAGCAGGGCAAGTCATCTAAGCAAAGTTTTTGACTTCCCTGTCCCCGAGTCAGCACAAACCTGTCTCTATCCCTTCATCCGTTCCTGGCGCCACGTCACTTCAGACGAGTGGGTTCTCTCCATCATAACCCACGGCTACAGGATCCAATTGCACGTCATCTAAGCAAAGTTTTTGACTTCCCTGTCCCCGAGTCAGCACAAACCCGTCTCTATCCCTTCATCCGTTCCTGGCGCCACGTCACTTCAGACGAGTGGGTTCTCTCCATCATAACCCACGGCTACAGGATCCA
>NW_015177047.1:47547-47659 GCF_001447785.1 Gekko japonicus | reverse complement strand
GCTGCAGCTACATCCACTGCGTTCCTGAAGGGAGTACAGCTGCAAGACATTTGCAGAGCCGCAACCTGGGCCACGCCTAATACCTTCATCAGGCACTACGCCCAAGACGTCT
>NW_015177047.1:38275-47224 GCF_001447785.1 Gekko japonicus | reverse complement strand
CATGCTCAGTTGGGCCAGGCATGAAAATCCTTTTAAGAGAGCTTGCTAGGCACCGGCAGATCCAGCGCAGGCGCACTAGATCCCATTGGTGTGAATGCACAGATGACCACTCGAAGATCACCAGTTACTGGTAAGCAACCTGTTTTTCTCATTGGTCTCTTCCAGAGTCTTGGTGGGCTATTGTTCTAGAGCTCCAAGCTGAGCCAGTCTCTGGTATCCAGTCCTGGAACGTTCCAGCCCTAATACATAACACCCCTCCCCCCTAAGTTCCAAAGCACTTTAACATACATAGCCCTCAAGGTACGCTGGCTTGTGCCTTTCCCACTGAGAGCGTTTCGGCTCAGACAGTGTTGGCAAAGTCACAGGGGCCCTGTCTGGAGTCTCAGCAGCGGTGCTGGGCAAGGATGGCAGGTCAGGAGCAGAGTCCCAGGGCTCTGGAACAGTCTGTATGGATGTGGGCGACTCTGCGTGGTCAGAACAGTCCCGGGTGCACAGCGCGTCCCCCTCCCCGCTGCACTCCAGCAGTGGCAGTAGCGGTCCCGGGCGGCTGGCCTCTGTGGCGGCTGGAACTCTGCGTGGTCAGAACAGTCCCGGGTGCACAGCGCGTCCCCCTCCCCGCTGCACTCCGGCGGTGGCAGTAGCGGTCCCGGGCGGCTGGCCTCTGTGGCGGCTGGTTCTGGTTCAGCTACCTCTGGCAGGAGATGGCAGTGAAGCTGATTAATGTGCCTACGCAGGATCTGTCTACCGTCGGTAGACACCTCGTATGAGAGGGGGCCAGTGACTCTGATGACCTTGGCAGGAACCCAGGCAGGACCGCTGGAGAAGTTCCATGCACTTCCTGGCTGTCCGGTGATGGGCAATGCTCTGGGGCTCCATCTGGGTGCAGTCTGTCCAGTCGAGTAGTCAGCATGACCTACTTTGCAGACTTGTTTTGAGAAAATGGAGGAGAGGTGAACGACATTCCGGGCTGTTTAAAGTCCTAACTAGGGAGAAAAGCAGGATATAAATACATAATGCATGCATACGAATGCTGGTCCTTGGAGTATGTCCAAAGCCCCCAGTGTTATTTTTCAAGGAATTAGCAATTCTTGTAGTCAGTAATATCTGCTTACCTAGAAGAACATCTGAGATATCACACAGGCTCCTTTCTGACCCAGAGATGCTGGGGAGGAGAGAAGAGTTCCAGGGGACTTGACAGGTGCAGTCTGACCATGAAAAACAAACCAGATCCCCCCCCCCGTCCCCTTACTTATTTCCATTTCCTTACAAATCATTTTTGTCATCACCGTAACAGAAGCAAGCCTGAAGCATCCCCTCTCGCTTCCCCACCTGATCCTAACATCATATATAACGTCATTCTGGCTTTTCTTTAATAGATGGACATCCTGTTGTGTCTTCAGACTTTCTATCCCTGCTGTGGGCACGTCAGCCTGTCAAAAACTCTATGAAGTCTCTACCGCACGTGAAGCATAGGAGTATAGCCAGCATTTAGCAGGACTGGACCTTCGTTTCTGCAGGGATCCTCATTAACCTTCTGGAAGTGACATTGGTCCCTGTCTGGTCTTGCACATCCTCCTCTTTGTGTTAATTATACAGTCATGTTGTCTTGCCAGGTCCTTTGGCAGGCATCACCTGACAACAGAGAGGACAGCTAGTCTTGAAGGCAGCCTCCGAGCTGTTGGCACCTCCGTTTGGCCATTAAGTGGCCAAGAAAAAGCACCGTTTGTCAGATATTATTTCCGTGTCTTGGAGAATTTCATCCAGCTAATGTAGCTTGACAGTTTGGTAGCTGAAAACCAGGTCACTGCTATTCTATCCACTCCGTGCCTTTCATCACAGTAACTAATTGTCATTCAGATTAACATCTGTTTTTCATCTAGGGGTGAAGAATGTGATTTATTTGGCTTTATTTCTGGACCTCATAATTAAGGCAGTGACTTTTATGGGTCTTTATCTAATTATTCTGCGTTAACCTTTCATTGCCTTCCTCCCCCCCCCCTTTGGTAGCGTTCACATGAGAAACAGCCCCTTCTTCAACGCAGATTAATTTGGAATGATGCGTCCCCCACACCATGTGCATATAGCGCTGTGTGTTCAAAGAGTAGGAGAGCCATGTTGCAAAACGCCATTTCACGGTGCGTGAACAGAAGCATGCACTAATGGAACTACTAAGCCTGCACCGATTAGGCCTCTGATGGATTATGATGACCCATTTTTGGAGGATAGAAATAAAACAGAGAGGCAAGTAGCAAAAGAGCCCGGTTGGCCTGCCATATGGGGAAGGAGGAGGAGAGCTCTGTTTCCCACTTGCTGGAATGTTAGAGCACAGAATGGTTATGTATTTTCTGGCATAGTCCTGTCAGAGCTATTCTTGAAAAAGAGCAGTTTCTGTCAGAGCTCTCTCAGCCTCACCTACCTCACAGGGTGTCTGTTGTGGGGAGGGGAAGGGAAAGGAGTTTGTAAGCCGCTCTGAGACTCCCTTAGGTAGTGAAGGGCGGGGTATAAGTCCAGTCTCTTCTCTTCCTTTTAGTACATGTTGTGTCCTTCTTTTCTTTTATGAAAAGAGAACCGAAGGTGGCTAACCCAGAATGGTTGAATACAGTAGAAGGAGCCTGGCGCTTGCCCTCCCTGGTCCTTCATGGAGACAGGGGCAGGTGACAGTTGGCCCAGCAGGCTGATGGAGGGATGTACCAGCTGGCCTCTGGAGGCATAGTTTGGCCATAGAGTTCAGGACCGTGTTTTGCTCCACGTGCTGCATTAAAAGATCTGGGGGGTGGGGGTGGCGGCAGCTGGGAAATGCCTCTCTCTGGCAGGAACCATGGAGATCTGGCCAATTTCAATAAACCATTCTGGGCTTGGTGGACCAGCTGGTATAAGGCAGATGTTCGGTAGGATTCCTGGAAATGTTTCTTAACCACAATCAACAGTAGAACCAGCTATGTTATCCCAAGGAGGAGGTTCCAGGTAAGAGTGGGCGCTAAGGCTACTGGTGCCAGATGGCCTTGTTAATCTTTACTTTGTGTCCCCATATATATTGGCTCTTTCCAGCTCTGTGGGTCTATGAAAACTTTTTGTTTGTCCTCAGAGCCACCACAAGACACTTGGTGCCACCCCAAGTGGTTGTATCCCACTGAGAAACATGCTCTAGTTTCCCTTGTAATGCTGAGATTCCATATTAATTGTTTTATTTATTTGTTTATATGCAGTGGAAAGTGCCATCAGGTTGCACCTGACTTATGACAATCCCATAGGGTTTTCAAGGCAAGAGACCTTCAGAGGTGGCTTGCCATTGCCTCTGCAATAGCAGCCTTAGACTTCC
This sequence comes from Gekko japonicus, assembly GCF_001447785.1. Lineage (NCBI taxonomy): Eukaryota > Metazoa > Chordata > Lepidosauria > Squamata > Gekkonidae > Gekko > Gekko japonicus. The sequence goes on along the minus strand of NW_015177047.1, from coordinate 43,905 downwards.
TTGGTGGTCTCCCATTCAAGTACTAGCCAGAGCTGAACCTCCTTAGCTTCTGAGATCTGGTGGGATTGGGTTAGTTGTTCCACAGGCTGTTTCCTTGACTGAGGCAAGGGTTCTTTCTAAAGGATTTAGGTGGTCAAAGGACTCTCAACAAGGCAAGGTACAGTGATAACACAAATATACTTTAACTGCAAAAAAGAAAAAAACCCACAATATACATGAAGAAGGTTCCTTACATCGCTTTAGTCACTGGTGGCTTCTTAGAGCAGCCTCAGTTTCCAGCAGCTCCAGGTTTCCAAGAAAGCCCCAAGGAAGCACACTTGCTCCTGTTTCCTCTTCCTCTTTTATATCCTGCATAGGTGCAGCCTCCAAGCATGGGTATCACCTGGCAAACATGCTAAGTCAGGTTCTAGTGCTTGCACCTTGCATTCCCTTATTAGGAATGGATTAGATCCTGCAGCCACTTGGATGGAAACATAGCTGCCAATATGCTCTAACTTCTGGTAAGGCTCCCTGACAACACTATTCCCTACTCTTCCTTGAGGGGTTCTGCTATGATGGCACTATAATAAAGGGAATAATGCCAAGGTGTTCCATAACCAATCTGTTTTGACGTTTCTGATGGAATGTGAAGTTTAGAAAAATTTCCTTGGCTGTGCTTGGGCCTTTCCAGCATTCAGTCTTTACTCCCAGTTTTCCTAGAACTCGAGGTGGTATGCCTTTGATTCGAATAATTTCGTTTCATTCTGCATATGCAATTATTCTTCAGCACTTTGTGCAGGAAACTCAAGTCTCTGCAGAGTATGCTTTCTGCTTTCTGCATACTCATGGAAGAAAGTGTGTTTTGAGCCCTGATTGCTCTTATCCTGTGGAGAAGGAATAACCAAGGTGCCAGCATGATACTTCTCCCTTTCCTTCAATGCCCTGTGTTGTCTCTTCTTTTCCACAGAGCCCTGGCTGGTGGGAGTAATTCTTCCAGAAAAATCAGAATGACATTGAGTGGATGAGGCATTTCAGTGTTATCAGGGCAATGTTTGCTAAAATTATGTAATGGGCATAACCCAGGGATAATATACAGTTATCAACACTTAGTATCAAATCAAAATGCAGACCATCAATCCATGCATCCATTTTTGTTTAGAGGCTAATGTTTGTGATCAAAGTCTGTTTGGCTTAGAAGTGCTTCTTGAAAAACTGATTTTTCTAGTAGCTCTCCTGTCCTCCAAACCACTGCAGACTCTAAACAAATGTAAATGTTCAGCAATTGCCCATGAGGAAAAATTTGCCACCTAACACAGACCAAAGAGAAAGAGGCTGAAATAGGGGAGGGCAGTGGGCAATGCTTAAATATTGGTAGAAACAATTCTACTTTAAATAGTATCGATTTCAAAACAGAGCAGAACAAAGGTTCACGGCAAAAGCACTTTTGGGAAGTGCAAGACAACAGTGTGCTGGAAGTGGTTTGAGTGCTGATTAGAGATGTGCATTTGGCATTTGCAAGCCAAATTAATACCTGAATCCTGCCTTTTCAGCATGATTCAGGCATTAGTTAAGCCAAATCAGATTCTCTGATCTGATTTGGCTTACAGATGAGAGAATTCCAAATTAATTTGGGTGTCAAGCTTGGTTTCATTTCACCATGTTCCATTTCACTGCTTGCCATAGATATGGGGGGAGGGAATTCCTGAGGGGAGTGCATGGGTGTTTAGAGTGGACACTTATAGAAGCCATAACTTTTCCTCAAAGCTGTGCCCCAGAGCTAGTTCCCAAGGAGTCTTCTCTGTCAGGCATAGATAAGGCACCATATATCTGTCAGGGTTGCCATAGTAACTGTAGGGGCTGAATGATGATGTATGCAAGAGATGTGAGGTGTATTTTGTATTAACTATAATAGGGGCTTTTGTGTGCCTTTTTTCAGTTCTGACACAGAGCGTGTTTCCTGAAGTAAGCCTATCTCAATAAACTATCACTGCCAAAGTGTGTTGTGGAGAGTGTCTTAACTGGGAGACCTGACATCGGGAATCCTAGATTTTTTGGCTCCATTATACCTTATGGGGCCATTATAGTCAATGACAAATCTCCTACGGTATATTCAGTGGGCTGGGGGGAGGGGGTTTGAGGTAGAGGCACCAAATCTGCAGTGTAGCAGCTGGAGCCTCTCCCCAAAAGGACCCCCAAGTTTCAAAAAGATTGGACTAGGGGGTCTGATTCTATGGCCACCCAAAGAGGGGTGCCCCCATCCTCCATACAACAAGCCTGACAGATTCTCCCAGAGAGTCACTGCAGTAGAAAGTGAGGTGTGGGGAGGGAACATGTTTGCAAGGCCAGTAGCAGAATCAGTGCCACTGTGGCAGTGCTAAAACCCAACAGGACCTTTTGAAACTTGGGAGTTCTTTTGGGGAGAGGCTCCAGCAGCTACACTGCAAATTTGGTGCCTCTACCCCAAACCCCATCACCCCAGCCCACTGAATACACCCTAGGAGATTTACCATTGACTATAATGGCCCCATAGGGTATGATGGAATTTAAAAATTGTGTATTCCTGAATTTTTACCCGAATTCCAATACAATACCAATATTGAAATTCGGGTTTTCAAGGCAATACCAAAACCCTGAATCCGAAAAATACCGATTTTTTTCCTTGTATGTCCCTAGTGCTGATCCCCCCTAAAATAAATGCAGAATCAAGAAGAAGCCCCGACAGAAAGTGCCAGTGAAAGAGGGAGGGAATGCAGAACGGAAGATTGAGATGTGCTCAGAAACCGTGGAAAAAGACAGGTGCTGAAAGGGCCACTGTTTCTCTCCTTTAAAAGCAATGTCTGAAAAAATGCTGAAGGGGAGTACTTTTTGCTGCTGTCCGCACCCTTCTTTCAGCTCTGCCCAAGTTCTAGCCATTTATTAAACTTGTTCTAAAAACGCTCCTGAGAAGACAGTCACACAACACTCCTGTTTCTAAACTTATTTTGCTTCCCAGATGCTCATACAGTCAGAATGCTCCCCCTTGCAACTTACCTATGTGCCAAACCAGCCATGCACTGGGAAGTCTGGGTCTGGAATTTCCCGCAATTCTTTAAGCTCCGTTTTCAGGCACGTGGGGTCCAATTCAGATGGGCACTGTGTGGTGCTTAGGGAGTGGGGGCTGAAGCCACCTTCCTCATTCCATTTTTCAGACCTGAACCAGACTTGGGGAGCCTCTGTTGTTCCCATCACTCTCCAACCTCTCTCCAAATTGTTTGCCTTCAACATAACACAGTTGTGATCACATGGTGTTCTTGTGTATCTCCTCAGGTCTAGTTTTAAGCCAGGTTTAAGTGTGTTGGTTTTATAATTTTTGAGTGATGAGAACAGTTATGAGAAGTTGAAGGGCTTTTCTCATGAGTGCCCCAACATGGTTAGGGTGAAAGTAACTTAAATTTCTTGCTAGTAATGTCTGTTTTGTGGAGCTCAAAGCAGAAGTTTGAACTTTGGCAGCATTCTGGCTGGTATTCCATACCAGCCCATAGCGGTTTAATTTCGCCCCTGAAGGCTAAGGAATGATTCACCTGCAGACGTCTGGCTGTGTTCCTCTTTCCTGTTCTTCACAAAGAAATATGAAATGCATTTGTTCACGTTAGCTTCTTTGAAGTTCAGCCATACCTTTGCACTGCTTTGATTGCGCTGAGTGTTTTCAGTACTGGAGTTTGGGGAACCAGAATATTGGGGGGGGGGGGTTAGTATAGTTAGCTAACTAGAGCATTTGGATTGGCAGCTGATACATTTTATAAACAATACCCTGCCACATTAGTATACATTCCACTGCTCTCCATGAGTCAAAAGGTCCTGATAACGAAGGAAGTTTTACCCCAAAGCATACAAGATGGCATCAGAGTCCTCCAGCAAAAAAATTAGTCCCTTCCTCAGCCCTTCTTGTCAATTAACGTTAATGTCTGCATTATGTGCTGGGCGTACATCCTCCTTGAGGCAGTTCATTGTCCATGAAGTCGTGTGGACACCTCTGCCCTTCCAAAAGTAATGGAAGTAATGAGAGGGGGAGCCCAGCCAAGAATCCCAGCACAATTATGTTGCTAGAGTGCGTTCCTTAAGTTTTGCTTGTTTCACTCATCGCTGGAAATCTGTTTGATATGTGGAAGACTGATCGCTTATATCATATGGGGTTGGTACTTGGTGTAGCCAGGGCTCAATACTCCCATCAGACTTTGCTTCTGATTTGCCAGGCTGGGTAACACCAGTATCCAGAGAAGTGAGCAAATTCTGGATTTATGGGTACTGATCCCTTTGTTGGAGTCTTTGAGAGTAGAGAGCTCTGAATGGAGATAGCTTCCTGCCTCACAAGGAATGTTATCCAGTGGCATTTAACTAAATGGCCTGTTTGCAAGTAGAAAAGTAACCAGAAAAAAGCAGTTTGGATGGGGGGGGCATCAATACACAGTTTCTCCTGCATGTCACCATGAGCTGGTCTTCCGCGTCTGAACTGCAGGTGAAGAAGTATAGACAGCCCGTTGGGGATGGGAAGCACACAGCATCTTTGTCAGGGGTGATACTATTGTGGGTTCTCCCACATCATGTCTTCCCATACTCTCACTTGAAAATTAAAGTAGTATAGCAGGAATATGTGTAGGTGTGTGCCTATTTTTACTACATCTGAACATGTGTTTATGTCCCAGCTGCAGGAAAGCACCTTGTTTTCAATTCACTTTTGGCTTTTCACATTAATCAATTGTACTCATAGGTAAACTTTATGTGAATGATGAAAAGTTCACATGTCTTTCCAAGATGACTTCTTTTGTTACCTTGGATGTTCACATGCACATTATGGAGTCCCTAAGCTCTGTCAGAAGTAACACAGTCACCCCAGAGTTGAGGGTTCTCATCAATTCCTGCACAGGTCATTCCTGATCAGGATAATGATCCTGGTGCTTGTGGAGAACAGAATTCCAGCTCCCCATCCCCACCATGCCTTTTTCTTGGCCTGGAACAGTCTGTGGAGGGTGCTACTTGGGGAATCCCCGTGTCCCCTGGGATATACATGGGTTTTCGCAACAAGCCCCAGTAGCCTATGATGTGACCATTCACAAGGCCCGATGGGTTTTGTAGAAGAGTTCATCATAGAGTTGCCAACTCCTAGTATGGAAATTCCTTGATATTTGGGGGGGGGACCCCAGGGAGGGTTGGGTTTGGGGAAGAGAAGGACCTCAGTAGGTATAATACCAGGGAGTCTGCCCTTCAAAGCAGCCATGTTCTCCAGGGAACTGATCTCTGTAGTCTGGAGATCAGTTGTAATTCTGGGAGATCTCCAGGCCCCACCTGGAGGCTCGAACGCTTAGTCCATCACAAGATGACTTGTTTGATCGTTTCTGCAAATCCTGCTCAACTTTGTGCTTGAAACTAGAATTCACCTGAAATGTAGCTGGAGGATTTGCCACAGCAGAAGAACAGAAGTGGAGGATGGGTGAAGAACGGGCACAGAGAATGTGAAGGAGGTTCTTGCTACATTGACTTATGAATCCGTGCTAATCATGATTGGTTAGAGTAATGATCTGGAGTTCCTACTGGAATGATGGCTACTGTGTAGCTTTGCTAAGGAAGGTGCTTACTCTCCAAGTGTTCTTTGTTGTTGTTGTTCAGTCGCACAG
>NW_015177047.1:33648-37552 GCF_001447785.1 Gekko japonicus | reverse complement strand
GAAGCAGAAGTATATGTTTTTCTGGTACTCTCTTGCTTTCTCCATAATCCAGCAAATGTTGGCAATTTGATCTCTAGTTCCTCCACCTTTCGAAACCCAGCGTGTACTTCTAGCAGTTCTCTATCCATGTACTGTTGAAGCCTAGCTTGTAGGATCTTGAGCATGACCTTGCTAGCGTGTGATATGAGTGCAATTGTGCGATAGTTTGAACATTCCTTGGCATTGCCCTTCTTTGGTATTGGAATGTATACTCACCTTTTCCAATCCTGTGGCCACTGTTGTGTTTTCCAAATTTGCTGGCAAATTGAGTGCAGCACTTTAACAGCATCATCTTTTAAGACTTTGAATAGCTCAGCTGGAATACCATCACCTCCACTAGCTTTGTTGTTAGTAATGTTTTCTAAGGCCCATTTAACTTCACATTCCAGGATGTCTGGCTCGAGGTCAGTGATTATGCCGTCGTGGTTGTCAAGGACATCGAGGTCTTTCTTGTATAGTTCTTCTGTGTATTCTTGCCATCTTTTCCTAATCTCTTCTGCTTCTGTTAGGTCCTTGCATGGAATGCTCCCTTGATTTCTCCAATTTTCTTGAAGAGATCTCTAGTCCTTCCCATTCTATTGTTTTCCTCTATTACTTTGCACTGTTCATTCAGGAAGACCAAGTGTTCTACTAGGTTCCCATTGGTGTAGATTCACTCCCCCCAGAATCTGATCGAAGTTTTTTTTAATCAATTGTTACTTTCTCCCCTATTATTTGTACTAGGGGCTATAGCGTGGACTTTGCAAGTAACCTGAGAATGTGTTGCTCTGTAGGCAATGTAACAGCTTGCTCAATTCAATGTTTTTGTTCAGTCCTCATGTACAAAAGTAATTCTCCCAACCTCCTGCATAAACTTGAATTAATTCCCCATTTACATAAGCCTGGGAACTCGCAGGAGGGCAGGACATATTCAGTCGGATGCATGTTGAGGGATAGTAGTTTCATCGGCTGTTGATTAATCTTTGATTTCAGATTTTTGGGATGAGTTCTCTAGCTGGCCAAGCCCAGCCATATCAATTTATAAATCATTTCCAACACTTTCCATTGTCATTTCTGTCTGCACATTGAATTGGGTGTTGTCTTGATGGGATTTCTCTGACCAGAGGTGACCTTTCTCATTGCTCTTTCTCATAACATGTGGTAGAGGCAAAGAAGTGAGCTATATTTTCTGGGCCCTTTCTGGGCTTTCAAGTACCCTGCCTCTCTTTTTCTTAGTGTCCCTTCATATCTGCTTTTTGTGTTGTTTTGTAGCAAAGATAGGAGGTTGGTGTTCCTTGCGACTAAAGTGCAGCTTTGTTCTCTTTGCCCAGAGCTATACTATGTAAAGCATATTGCTCGAAATGCATTTTTTGACCTCTGTGCAGACCCTGTCATTTTTACTGAATAGATGTGCAGGAGACAAGAAGAACTAGTAATGCTTCTTTAATGTTGCCCAGGGCTTTCTCCTGAGGTTCACGGTGGTGGTGGAGAGTCACCATATCTGGGATAACACCTAAATAGGCTCTGGGCAAAATCAAGTTGATAGGCTGGCAAAGGGATTGAGTTTCCTAAAACAATAAATGCATTTAAAATTTTTTTTTAACTTTTGAATTGTTTAATTGGTATAAAAGGCCAATATAAATACCATTTCAAAGTATAAAATGAGACATGTGTACTATACCAATGGTATTTTTGTACAGGAAAAGCCTAGCACATCTGTAATAGAAACCATAATAAAAATAATATATATATTTTTTGTTTGCAAACCCTGTTTTAAATCAATGCAAGGAAGTTACAATTAATTATATCTGTCCTCACCTTTCTTTTATAAAAATTCAAGGAAAGGTTAGAAGTTAATTTCAGTAGTTGCTTTTTTGTTGTCTACCATTTTTTAATTTAATAGTTTTGGTGGATTTCGTTTGGCAATTTACCAACTTTTGTTAACATGTATATTCATTGATGTGACTTTTAGAATTATTCCTCTTTTTAGCAGTGATCATTTTCTTGGCCATTAGAAAGTTCTAAAGCTTGAGGAGGAAAGATTTCCCCCAGGAAAGAAGCAGAATGGCCTGCCTGGCTCTCCCTCTTCTGCCCCCCCCCCCCATCCACCAGCCCCTAGGGAAAGTGCAAACCAAGCACCAAGAAGATGGCGAGAAAGAAGCCAGCTGCTCTCCTCCCCTTCAGAACTAAAGAAGTCATGTTTCCTGTGGTGGGGAAGGATTGCCCCCCCCAATTATAAATGACAGCAAAACAGCTTCCTTTCCTTCTCCTGTCGTGGGAAGCAGAAGAAGCAGAAGCAGAAGAGGAGGAGGAGGAGATTGGATTTATACTCTGCCCTTCACTACCCAAGGGAGTCTCAGAGCGGCTTACAAACTCCTTTCCCTTCCCCTCCCCACAACAGACAGCCTGTGAGGTAGGTGGGGCTGAGAGAGCTCTGACAGAAACTGCTCTTTTTTCAGGAACAGCTGTGCCAGAACTGTGGCTTGCCCAAGGTCATCCAGCAGGTGTGAGTGGAGGAGTGGGGAATCAAACCCAGTTCTCTCAGATCAGAGTCCGCACACTTAACCACTACACCAAACTGGCTTCTATACAAAGAAGCATTTGCATAGAAAGTTGGCTGGGTGCACTTGCTCCTGTGCCATTTCACTCGCCTTGGCATGACGTCCAGCAGCAAATAGAGCTCACAGGTTACTGGTTTGTTTGGGGTTTTTTGGCATCCCCGGATATTTTTATTATTTTTTATAGGACTACAAAACTACAAAGAAAATATAAGGGAGCGGGCTAACATCTAAGGATAAAGGATAGATAGCCACACTACACTAAAAACCCAAGAGGAGGAGATCATATCCATGTTAATCTAAATGTTATTAATAAAAGTGTTAATATAACAATATACTTGTAGAATTCTTGTTTGTCTCGGCTTCAATGTTAGTATGTTAGTTGTGTGAGAGAACAGGTTACTGGTTTGATGCCAACTAAGATGTAGAGCCTCAGCAAAGATGGCCCTGAAAGCTGCTGAGACCTTGTCTACCTGAGACCTACTGTTTCCAGCAAGGGCTGCCAACCTCCAGGTAGCAGCTGGAGATCTCCTGGGATTACAACTGATCTCCAGGCAATAGAGATCAGTTCACCTGGAGAAAATGTCCACTTTGGAAGGTGGATCTGATGCCATTATATCCCATTGAAGCTCCTCCCCTCCCCTCCCCAAACCCTGCCCTCTGAGGCTCCACCCTCAAAGTCTCCAGGTATTTCCCAACCCAGAGCTGGCAATCCTATTTCCAGTGGAGAGGTGATTCTCTGCAGTAGTTCACAGTAGGAATGCAGACACACTGGACAGAGTGGAGCTCTCATTCTCTTCTCCCCTGAGCAGGCAACTTCCCCCTTCTGACACTGTTGGGGCTTAACTACATGTTACAAAGTTGTGTCTGGGTCTGCCAGGAGCATGAGCAATGAGGCATTAGTTGTGGGTCCTCACTGTGAACTTAATTCTCATGTGTGTAGGGCCCAATTTGGGATCAGGGCCACGATACAAAGGGAAAGCATGTCCATGCTTTTCTTCCTGCAATGTTTCCTAAGAACCTCCAAGAGGTTTCCTCCATCTGATTTTTTGTAATGGGTTCCTTATCCACTATATGCAGGGATAATTTCCTGCGGGAGTGCACAGGAGCGGAGCTTCAGCAGTAAGGAGCCCAGGGGGCGGGCACATGCAACAAGCCCCGCCCCCTGCTCCCAGCAGCCCTGAGTTGGGCCACGAGGAGCAAGAAGCAGCCAGGTAAGTTGCAGAGATGCGACGAGCGTGTATGGCACGTCCAGTGGCACCTTTAAGACCAAGTTTTATTCAGGTACAAGCTCTCCCTCCTCTGCGAGGACAGATCTGCACGTCCCG
>NW_015177047.1:17754-33574 GCF_001447785.1 Gekko japonicus | reverse complement strand
CCCCCAATAGCTAGTAATCCAAAACAGTCCAGTGGAGCCTGAGCGGTGGGTGTTGCCTTCTGACACACTTCTGGTGATGTCAGGGGGTGTGGCACATGCAAATATGTTATGCAAATAAGCTATGCTAATGAGCTCCTGCACCTCTTTTTCTACCAAATGTCCCCTGACTATGTGTATGCGTTAAGTGCCATCAAATTGCTTCTAACTTATGGTGACCATAAAATTAATGACTTCCAAAACGTGCCATCGTTAACAGCCTTTCTCAGGTCTTGCAAACTGAGGGTTATGGCTTCCTTGATCGTGTCAGTCCATCTCATGTTGGGTCTCCCCCGTTCCTGCTGCCTTCAGCTTTTCCTAGCATTATTGTCTTTTCTAGTGACTCTTGTCTTCCTATAATGTGACCAAAGTACGATAGCCTCGGTTCAGTCGTTTTAGGGTCTAGGGAGAGTTCAGACTTGAGTTAAAAGTGCAGCACTTTCAACAAGCTTGTTCAAGTATCCCTGCCCCCACTTTGCTTTCCTTCTGCTGAGGATGAGGGTATAAATCCTCGTGGGCCTTCATTCAAATATAGACTTGACAAGAGAAAAAAGTTGCTTGATGAAATTTTGAAAGCAAAGCATGAAAGAATCCTTTTCTGCTCATTTCTCCTTAGGAGTGTCAATAGAGGACGGCACACTCTCAGGCCTAGAGGCAGTTGAAAAATGTTTGACACATTACTGGGTAAAATAGTAAAAACCATAGGACTAGAGTTAACAGCAACAGATTTATATTTTTTGGCAGTTCTCCTTGAGAAGTACAAGTCTGAGAAACTCTGGCTGAATGGCAGACTCCCATTATACTTTTCACTGTGGCAAATCTAGCTTGACACTGCATCTCAAAGAGCTAATATAATGTAATGGACAATATGTCACATTTTTACTAAGGAGACCTAGGTCCAGTTACCTTTTTCTGATTGGCTTTCTAGCTAGCCTTGAGCAAATCATTTTCTCTCAACCTAGCTAATCTCTGAATTGTTGTGAAGATAACATGTACAATCCCCTGAAGCCATGTTAGCATGGCAGGGTATAAATAAAACAATTCTAAAAATTGATCCTTGGAGTGGGCGTTGCAGAAGCTGTACCACCGACTGGCATGGCTGCTCCCACTGGAGAGGGGCTCTCATTGGCTGTAATTCTAAAACTCTCGGGGATATCTCTCATTTTATTCCATTTTTAGTAGGGGAATGTTGCCCAAAGATAATACCCTTGTAGAAACTAAAGAGAAAAGCCTTTTTGCATTGCAAGAATGCTGACCATATTCCATTCAGTGCCCATGTCAGCATTTTTTTTCTTCAGAAAAGTTTACTCAAATATTCCATCTGACTGCTGACTTCATAATGAGAACATGTTCAGCATCTTTCATTGGTGCCCTGAGGGCATGACTATGGCTCAGCAACGGCAGAATGCACATTTTGCATGCAGATGGTCCCAGGTCCAATCTTTGGAATTATCTCTGGTAGTAGGAAAGGTTCTGAAGAGCTCTTGTGAGGCACAACACACAGTGGTAAGCTATATGGACAAATACGTCTTGATATAAGGTGGGTTAATGTGTTCTGTGCCAGACCAGTGAGTGCAAAGGACCGGCAAGCTTTGGTACAGTACCAAGAATTGTGTTTCTGACCAGATACCAATGGTTTTCAGCGGCTGCCGGTCTTCAAGGCAAAGTATCCCATAGGCATTCCACCGTCATTTAAATGTAAGCCTGAGTAACTGAAACATTCAAGGCATTTTAATTATGTAGTGGATTGATTTTTTTTCATGAGTAATCACTGCAGAGTTTGTCATCCTGAAGTAATAGTGCTTCATGGGGATTCAGGATCCTTCTGTGGCGTCTATATATTTTCCAGTACATTTCCGTATCCTGACCCCTTCAGCCCTAGGAAACTGCTATGCTTATTCCACAAATATTTCTGATATGTTTCCATTCATACCTTCTTCGGCCTTGGGGATATTCATGAAAGGTCTTATAAATTTAGTGGCATTTCTTGGCCGGCAAGAACAGAGTGGTTTTTATTTATCGTATTCGACTTATATTCTGCTCCTTTCCCCACAAGCAGGGTTCAGGGCAGCTTCCAACAAACGAGTATACAATAGAATCAACATACAATAATATCAGCATATTACAGTAAAATATTACATATTAAAATCCAGATTTTAATACCTCTCTACTCCCCTTGCTATTTGTCGTGAGAAAAGTGTGGCTGCACGTGTCTGGGAGTGCATCGACCCGTGCCACCCACATTCCCCCTTTTGGTTCATGTGTCCCCTGAGTGTTGCCTCCTTACCAAAGGCAGAGGTGTAAGTTTGGAAACCGCTAAGCGCTGGCAGAGACACTCAAAGGTCTCTTCTTAAAATAAAACATATCTTTATTAAAAGAAAAACATTCAAAGGTTTACCTGGCAAGGTGGCTAGCAAGACGCTCTGCCATCTGCCATCTGCCAACACAGTACAATCCTATTTCCTAAACGTTGATAGTGAATACACAGAAAATAAAACATGCAAGCAAAGTTTCATCCCACCCAAAGCATGCAGAAAAACGAAAGGCCTTCCGGGCTGACCCCAAAAGTCTCAGGAGAGTAAAACCTCTCCTGATCTTTCAAGAGCCAGCAAAGGTCTGTTGATGCTGACCAGCATTTATACCAAATCATCAAAGAGGTCCCTCAATAATTAGATTACAGTTGTGAATTAACATTTTGAAGTTTTACAGGAGATTGCTTCCTTGCGTCTCACACAACAAAAGTTACATCTTACAAGATCAGTACAGTGTCATTGTTGTTTTTTTCCTGGTGTTCCCAAAACTGTTCTTTGATGTTATCTCTGAGATGGAAGTGGGTAAATTCCTGTATCTCAGCAGTTAGTTTGCCTTCCAGATTGAAGTCTGTCGCTGCCCAAATGGCCTTTCCTGTTAGACACATTTTATTGCTTAAGAAATTGTGGGTCTCACACCTGTGGAAATTTACATTGATTCAGATTCTGAGAATGGAATGTGTGAACTTTTGCGTGCGTGACCAAGAAAGAGATTTGCTTGGAACAAAGGGCTTGCAAAGAATCATGGTTTGGTTCAGTGAAGCAGGCCAAGCCTGTTTGCTGTTTTGCTAGCAAAGACAGGGACAGATACATGGATTTTATAAACTATTTGGTTCATTTTTAAACCCAAACCTTCTATATTTCTAAAATTTCTTACCACACTATTCAGATGGTATCCTCATGATGTCTCTTCCAAGGGAAATAATGAATAGACGTAGCTTATCTCCTACCTTATTCACCTGGTTAAAAGCTCTCTCCTAAGCCAAAGACTAGAGATTCTACATTCACAAGAGGGTGACGATGTTGATGACAACATCCAAGACAGGGACAAATCTAGGTCTTTGGGCAAAGAACTACATGGTAGTTCTCTAGGCATTGTGGTTTCCTGATTGCTATCTAAATCAACAGTGGATTCGATGTGGCAGTGTCAGGGGCTCCTTCTGCCTTCTAGCTTGTGATTACAGATAATTCATCCTTGCTGAATATAGTCATGAGTAATGTTTGGGTATCACTGTATTGGTAGCTGTTCCCACTCACACTCAGAAGAAGAAGAGATTGGATTTATACCCCCGCCCTTCACTCGGAGTCTCAGAGCAGCTTACAAACTCCTTTCCCTTCCCCTCCCAACAACAGGCACCCTGTGAGGTAGGTGGGGCTGAGAGAGCTCTTGACAGAAACTGCCCTTTCAAGGACAGCTCTGACAGAACTATGGCTTGCCCAAGGTCATCCAGCAGCTGCGAGTGGAGGAGTGGGGAATCAAACCCGGTTCTCCCAGATTAGAGTCCGCGCACTTAACCACTACACCAGACACTCAGCCTTGAAATACCCGTTAAGACAGCCACAGAGCTGGGTGTCACCCTTATAAATCAAGAAACCAAACTTCAGGTGTGGGTTTCTCACAGGACCTGACCTACAAGCATAGCCAAGAAGGCATTGAGTAGTATTGCAGACAGGCAGGTTAGTCATCCAGGCTTTCCAAGATTGTATAAAGGGGCTAATATTTCTCATCCATTTGGGCAACATGTCTGTAGGTTCCTATAACAATCCACAGAGAAAGGTGAGACCTTTCATTCTCTGGGAGATCCTAATCAAGGTGAAGGGGGATTTAGCTACATTGTCAAGCAATCCACGCAGTAGAAATGAGACTGGCTTGCTATCATATCTTGCCTAATCAGAGTGGATGCTCCATCCCCAGGGATTCAATCAGGGAACATTAGCTTCATTCCATCTAATTTCTGCCAATTTATAAAACCAAGCAGTTCAGCTGCTCTCACTCTTCATCCAGAAAGTCTGATCTTGCAGGGGAGGTTGATAAAAACCCAAGAACCGAAATGCTTCAATCACTTCTGGATTTTAAATAAAAGAGTGTGCACTAATACAAAAATTCCTTTGCTACAGTCCTGGTATCCAAAGAGGGGCGTTTAGGTTCCATGGATCCTCCATATTTGTCTGTTCTTGGTGGCGATAGAAAGTACTGTCAAATCACTGCTGCCTGCTCCTAGTAGTTCTTCATTAACCCTTCAACCACTTGCTGTTTTCCTTTGTGGAATCTAAGAAAGAAAAAAAAGAGCAACTCTATCTGCTTTGATGCCAGCTTCTTTGAAGCCCAAAGCTATTATATACCACAAAAGGAGCTAGCTCTGTGTTTCTTCTGATGGTTATTGCTTCTGCATATAAGTTTTGCGGCTTTGTGAACGAAGGTCTCTTTCCATAAGGACAGAAGGCCTGTCGACGCCTGGCGTTTCCTTCCTACACAAAGTAAATGTGTTTCTCAGGTTATGGGAGGTGTTTCATAACTCTTGTTCTAATCGTTTCTTCCCATGATCAAGGGGGAAAGTCACACAGCGGGTGCTTGTAAGCCCAGATGTTGTGTGTGGATAGGTCTGAGAAATTTTCATTTTCATTAAGTCTACCTCTCAAGCAGCAGCAGCACAGGCCAAAGAATCCATCTGCCTTAACAGCACATAGTACTAGCCTGGTGGTTGTTAGGGTATGTAGTTTCCAACTAGATCTTTTTAAAAAGCGATCTTGATAAAGTTACATTGGAGGTGGAAAGTACGGTCAAGTTGCAGCTGACTTATGGTGACCCCGTGGGGTTTTCAAGGGAAGAGACATTCAGAGGCGATTTGCCACTGCCTTCCTCTGTGTAGCAAACCTGGACTTCCTTGGTGGTCTCCCATCCAAGCACTAACCAGGGCCAACCCTGCTTAACTTCTGTGATCTGACAAGATTGGACTAGCCTGGGCCATCCAGATCAGGGCAAGTTACATTGCAATGATTAAAATTAATATTCTTCCATGAACATTCATAATCTGCTTTTTGACAGTTCCCATATAGTTTCAGATAATAGACTCTGGGGCACTACAGATAATTTGGAACAATAAACACCAAGGGTGAAATGTAGCTTTCTTCAGAGAGATGTGTCCAAGGGAGTTCTCACACGGGTGTTTTAAGTATCCATTGTTGTTGTTGTTGTTATTTCAAAAGCCTTTTTCAGTTCAGTCACACTGTACAGTGAATACAGCTAGTAGGTTTATTTCGTATCGGGAAGCTATGGCTCCTATGAATGAATATTGAACGGTCATTTTTCCATTTCCATTAAAAATGCTTTTGCCCAAATGCAACAAGTAGCCATTTGTATGTGGATACAATTTCCACTTGTGCACCCCTAGCTGAATGGGAAATAATGGGGTTCACGGTTTATCAGGGGATGGATGGATGGATGGATGGATAGATAGATAGAGTAATGTATATAGGAAGGGTTATTCATATTTTTACTGTTTTCCCCATAGAATAGTATATCTAACAATCTAATCCCATGTAACCCTCCCAGCTGCCCTTCCTCCTCCGTTTTCCTCAACGTAGGAGGGGTTATCTATAAGGAAATTGACCTGGAAGAACTACTTCCAAATATAAGCTTTTGACAGATCATAAAGCAGTTGATCTGGGTTTAAAGCCAGTTTGGTGTAGTGGTTAAGTGCGTGGACTCTAATCTGGGAGAACTGGGTTTGATTCCCCACTCCTCCATTTGCACCTGGCTGGATGACCTTGGGCAAGCCATGGTTCTGTCAGAGATGTTCTTCAAAAGAGCAGTTTCTGTCAGAGCTCTCTCAGCCCCACCTACCTCACAGGGTGTCTGTTGTGGAGAGGGGGAGGGAGAGGAGTTGGTAAGTGAGTGAAGGGCAGGGTATAAATCCAGTCTCTTCTTCTTCTAAAGAAGAGATCAGTTATTATGTTGAACTGTGACTTCTCTTCAGTGCAGTGTAAAAGAACTGGCAAGTTTGTCATATCAGCTGCTATCTCTGTAAGTGTGAAAGAAAATATTTGCAAGTGACTGTACGTTTGAAGCCACTAGATTAGAATAAACCCAGATGAGGCAGACTTCTACCATTTGTGGTGGAGCTATGAGAATGGCGAGCAGTACTGTGTAGAGGTAAATGGAACATTGCCCATGAGGTTGGATTGTACAGTAGGCTTTAGCCCCTTTGATGGCCTTCTTGGGCAAAGTTTTTGGTATTTGTGTGTGTGCTCATGCACGTGTGTGTGTGTGTGTGTGTGTGCATGATGTGGAGGCAGGACATTCAGAGAGGTGGCTTGCTATTGCCTGCCCCTGCATCCCGGACCTGGTATTCCTTGGCCGTCTCCCATTGAAGTACTTGCCAAGGTCTGCCCTGCTCAGCTTCTGAGATCTGATGAAATCGGGCTTGCCTGGGCTATCCAGGTCAGGGCTACAATGTTTTATTTATTATTTAAAACATAAGTAGGTTAAAGGAATGACCTGTATAGCTCAGGCTAGACTGATCTGGTCAGATCTCGGAAGCTGAGCAGGGTCGACCCTAGCTGGTATTTGGATGGGAGACCTCCAAGGAATACCAGTGTCATGATGTGGAGGCAGGCAATGGCAAACCACCTCTGATGTCTCTTGCCTTGAAAATCCTATGAGGTCACCATAAGTCAGCTGTGACTTGACCGCACTTTCCACCATAGGTCTAAAGAATATATGGTCACTTTTGGAGACTTTTGGACAGAGTTACATAGCTGGCAAGAACACCAGCATGTATCTAGGTACTGGTATCCATCTGTTTAGAGCTGGGCCCATAGTGCAAAAGCACTCTGTGTTATTTTATGCACTGCCTTCAGTCAGACTGAGGAACAGCTGCATTGTCAGTGCAATGCAGGATTTTTTCCCCCCTGGAAAATGAGGTGTGGGACTCTCAAGAGGGAAATTAAGTTTTCAAACTGCATATACCAAAAACTCATGAACTTTTAAACATTTTAAAAAGAATTTTGTTGAAGAGGTTCCGGAACTCCGTTCTGACATGTTCCCCCAGAAAAAAAGCCCTGGGTGTAATGTATAATGAAGCAAAAAACAAAACAAAACCCCATCCCAATTGTTAGTTCAAAATCTGACACTCCTCCCAGATTTGCCCTCTGCCACCGCTCAGGTGAAAGCAAAGCTCTGGAGGCTCTGGCAGCACCACTGGGACCTCTTCACACACGCACACGCACACACACACACACACACACACACGCCAGTGGTGTGGGAAATGTGACTCTCACCTTTTCGCATGGTGATACTTTCCTCTCAATGTGGTGCCCTCAGTAGCCACTTGGCTCTTTTGGGTAGCGCCTCAGCCCTGGATTACTGTCAGGGAGTGTATGGAATTTGTGTGTTGTTCAGAAAAGGATCTGGCTTTGGGGATTTAACAAGCCTGTTTGCAGCAAAAAAAACCTTTCCATGTGGTGTCTGTACATAATAACATGTAAATGGGAAGGTTTCCCCAGTGCCGCTGTAGCTAGCCAACAAGAAAGGTTTTCACTGGTGTAGAGAAAGTCTCCTAAGTTGCATATTCAGCTGCTTCACAGGAAGGACCAAGAGGCTGCAGTGGGACACAATGCAGAGTTGCCACCCCTCGGCGGCTGTAAAGAGTGAATGCTGGGGAATATTGCTTCTTCTCAACAGGGGTGAGAACAGCCCAGTCTTACTCACTTGACAGTGTAGCCACTAGTGCTGAAAATCAGTCTGAGGAAGCCAACGCGACACAATGGCATGAGTTCTGCAACAGAGACACCTTGTGGTGGTTTCACAAAATTAGCCAAAGACACGGGTGGGGGGGAGGCAGGATCCAGAGCACACCGTGCCTCCCACGCATTGGCAGCTGGTATCTCTCTTGCATGCTGCTTACAGAGCAGAGCACAGTCTTGTCAAGTTTCCGAGAGAGTTGCAGGCGCCAAATATTCCAGAGTCAAATTGTACGTCTAATAAACAATTGCTCACTATATATCCTCTGTATTTTAGTGTATTTCTTTTTCAGGATTGTATATCAGAATACTGACTGTAATACAAGGCATATTGGAACATTTGGCTGACATACACTGCTCCCACCTCAAAAAAGGAAGTAAAACCACTGTTACGTGATCTCCACGCTCTGGGAGCGAATGAAGAGTCTCAGAATTATTTTGATGTATTTATTGCTTTACAACTGCTGACCTTATAACCTTAGCATGTTATTTAATTCTGTTTTCATGTATCTTAAAACATCTTCATCATGTTACATGTTAATTTGTTGTTCAGACCATCACACGGGCCGGATATCGCGGGGGGGAGGCATGGCTGTTTGCCCCGGAGCGAACTACTGCGTGGCCGTGGGATCACACGTCCCGCCGACGTCTGGTGGTTGGGGGGGGGGAACCCCCGGAGGTGCCGATCAGACGGCACGGCAAAGAAGCGGCGCTGCCGTAGCAAACGGGGTTGTTGTTTTTTAAACCCAAGTATGCGCTTGAGCTGTTGGGTGCTTGTGCGCATCCTGTGGAAACTGTAAAAAAACCCCTTTCTTTGCGACAGGACACGGGCGGGTGCCGGATGCCACGGGATTCCACCAGAAACGTGATCAGGCGCCCGCCCTTGCCCCACGGTTTCCGGAAACTAGTACCTCCGAGGTACTAGTTTTTTATCCCGCATCTTTGGCGGGAAGCCTCGGGTTCGCCATGGTAGCTCTACGCTTCCCAGATGTGGCGGTGTGATCGCGCCCGGAAAATCCGCCTATCTTCCGTCTCTGTAGCGTGGCTAATGCTCCGTGTGACCGGGGCCTATAAGTTTGAACCTTACTTCCCATTCCACTGTATTTGAAAAAGTGTGAGTGCACACGAAAGCTCATGCCTTGAATAAACCTTTGTTGGTCTCAAAGGTGCCACTGGATTCTAAATTTGTTCAATTGCTCATCCAGAAATGGCTAGAAAGTTGGGACATGTACGCAGAAATTAACTGATGAAAATCTGACCCAGATTCCCTCTTTTTCTTGCATATCTTTGATATGCTGTATCTGATTGCTAAAAGCGACAACAATTGCTAGTCTCTGGCAGCCCTCAGAAGTGGCTGTTATTTTGGCACCTTGTTATCTTCCTTTACACTTATCTGCTCTCACTTACTGGGGCAGAAAAGCGGGGGTGGGGTGGGGAGTAGCTCAACAGATAATCTAAGTGACAGATTCCTTCCAACCAGAATCTTCCCCATAGACATTGCTAGGGAAGATGTTTGCCCATGGCAGGCATGCAGTCAAAGCACCAGAGCCAGCTTAGAACAGAATAGCAAGCAAGCAGGACCCCGTTTATTTATTTACATTATTTATAGTCTGGCTTTCTTGCTAAGACTGAAGATGGTTTACACACTGAAACCCAAATTCAGTTAACAGGACAGGACAGCCAATGAACAGTGCAAATAGGGTTTGGATGACAGAGACCTGAAAATGAACAGAAATCTAAAACAGAGCTGAAACAAACCTGAAACAAAGCATAAGCATTTAAACATGACACGTTAAATGGTGTAGAAGCTACATAGTTGGGGCATACTAGGTACCAAAACGGTAGTATAGGCCATAGTCCCTCCCTATCCCTTTACCAGTGCAACTTTCTGAAGCAGATTTACTAATGCAACTTTCTGAACACTCAGGCCCAATCTGCATTTAGCATTTGCTCAGTTGTTTTACCAAACCCACACTGGAACAGAAAAAGATGCAGTTCAAAACCACATTCAGCTATCCCTGGCCAACACTGTACTGACTGCAGAGTCCCCCCCCCCCAGTGGCCATAAAACAGCCATAAATCTATGCAGACAGCCACAATAAAACCAGAGATCAAACAAAGTGAAAGCAGCATGCAGTCTGGACACTGCCATAAAATGCGACACTCAATCAAAATGAAAGTGGCATGCAATGTAGATGGGAATTTCTGTTCCAGTGTGGGTTTGGTATAATAGCAGAGCAAATGCTACATGCAGACTGGGCCTCAGATTGTTCAGATGAAAGCTAGGAGGGATTCTCTGATAGGACAGGGGAGATTCTCACTTACAAAATGACATTGGATTTTTCAGGTTCAGCCCCAGAGGGATTGTACCTTTCAATGAACAGAAAACCACATTGGAGCATGAACTTCCACAGCAGCCCCAAGGATCCGCACGTGATAGTGAAGACACTGAGAGGTTTGTAGAAAAGCCATCAGAACCACATTTATGCCTTGGCATCAAGACAGCAGGCTTGGATCTCCAGGTGATGTTGAAGGCCAGCCCCAAGTCTCTTGTCTCACTAAGGAATCCCTCTGTGCTCTTGCACCAAAACGGTGGTTATTCTCCGGGCCAAGGGCACTGGTGCTTCCCTGGGGACCTTGTTCCAGCTTTTACTAAGGTTGCTGTGCAGAATGGCGATCAGGAGTGGGATATTTATCTATGACATCAGGATCCCTCCCTTTTACCAGGGAGTTCCATTTGGTATTAATGGGATTGCCTAATTTATGCAGACTACAACTCTGTCAAGTAGAGAAATAGTAACTGGCCTAAAGTTGCCTTGTGAGCTTCGTGGCCAAGTAAAGGTTTGAAACCCGGGGCTCTCCATTCCAAGTCCAGCACTCTCAGCTCACTACAGTGCACTGGCTGCTTGATAGTTAAAGTTGATTGTATTGCTTACTAGTTACTTTTATATGCCACTTTCTCTGTGGAGCTTGAGGTAGTATATGGTTATGTTAGAGGTGACAGCTTCTTCGGCCACTGCCTTGCTGCATGTTGCCATCCCCTGTCCCCACCCACAGAGGTGGAGCAGCTCCTTTTCTCCCCTGGATGTGGGAAAACATCGCATGGCAAATTGCCCATATGCCCAATAGGACTTCTTGAACTCTTGATTTTGGGAAGTCCTGTTGGGCATGCATGGCTGGCCGTACTGTGTCTAAAGTCGCAAATGCTACATGCAGACTGGGCCTCAGAATGTTCAGATGAAAGCTAGGAGGGATTCTGGAAGGCACCGACAGAGAGTCTCTGATAGGACAGGGGAGATTCTCACTTACAAAATGACATTGGATTTTTCAGGTTCAGCCCCAGAGGGATTGTACCTTTAAATGAACAGAAAACCACATTGGAGCATGAACTTCCACAGCAGCCCCAAGGATCCGCACGTGATAGTGAAGACACTGAGAGGTTTGTAGAAAAGCCATCAGAACCACGTTTATGCCTGCTGTCTTGATGCCAAACAGCAGAGCAAATGCTACATGCAGACTGGGCCATTTGGTATTAATGGGATTGCCTAATTTATGCAGACTACAACTCTGTCAAGTAGAGAAATAGTAACCCAGGAAACGAAGAAGAAAGGAGTGCTGGCTAATCTGTTTATGTGGCAGGTGAGAGGCAATGACAGCCACAGTATGTGGGCTTAGGTAGCACTCCACGGGCCTAGAAGCAAAGCAGATCTGGATCATGTATTAGATGGGAGACCTCCTGGGTATCACAGGGAATTAAGCTTGTGGGACTGACAATGTCTGAATTTGGTGCAGAATCACAGCTGGCTTTATATGCACACCACCAATACTGCCAGACTGGTGTTTTACCACCTATGCCAGGCATGGCTGCTGGCCCTTTTCCTGTCACCCCCCGATGGTTACCTCCAGACTGGACTACTGCTCTATGCTGGCCTGCCCTTGAGACTGAATCCTGGATGGAATGCCACGGACAGCACATATACAGCCTATGCTGCACCAGCTACACTGGTTACCAGTGGAATACTGAGTCAGGCTCAAGGTGTTAGTGTTGACTTTTAAGGCTATGAGTGGTCAAAGACCCATGTACCTTCAGGACTGCCTCCTCCAATATGTCCCCAGAAGAGCGCTGAGATCAGCTGATAGCAACTTACTGGTGATCGCCGGCCCTAGGGAGGTCCGGTTGTCCTAAACTAGGGCCAGGGCCTTTTTGGTCCTGGCCCCAACCTGGTGGAACTCTCTGCTGAACAACATCAGGGCCCTGCGGGGATCTGATGCAATTCCACACAGCCTGTAAGGCAGAGATGTTCTGCCAGGCTTTTAGCTGAGGGCAGCAATGGTTAAGACTGGCACCCTCCTTTTCTACCTTTGGCCCTGCACCCCCTTCCCTGCCCTGCTGCACAGAGGACACTGCAGCCTGCAAAAAGGGGTTGATCACCATCTGGACTGGTCGTTATATTAGTGTACTGTGATAATTTTATCATGCTGATTGTATTTTATTTGTTTTAAGGCTGTAAATCGCCCAGAGAGTCCCTTTGTGGGGTTGGGCAGTTAAAAATCATCATCATCATCATCATCATCATCATCATCATCATCGGCAAAACAACATGCCACTCGCGCATAGCAGTTGCACCAGCAGCCACACTTGTCTGTAGTGTGTAACTGGTGGCATCTGCAGTGCATTCACACACAACCCAAGGGTCATATTTGGGTTGGTCACACTTTGGCTGTGCAAAGCCAGATGCAGATTTGACTCTGTGCTGCCTCAGTCTCACAGGAAAAAAATGCAGGCTATGAAGTATGGGGACATCAAATGTGGTGGTGGGTGTTTCTCATTGGAGCTGCCTGACAGTTTTCTTTGCCAGCTCAGTCTCCTGTATACAGATGTTGGCTGCATAGAGTGGCAGAAAAACCTATCTGCTCCAGCAGCATTCAGCTAAGGTGATCCCTGCCTGCCTTCTCTTTCCTCTCCCTGACGGAAGATTTGAAAGGCAGAGAAACAGAAGATATCACTTAATTGTGTGCTGTAATTCAGTTTGCCAATATACACTATAAATTTTATTAAACAAATGACATTGCGACAGTGAAAAGCTGTCTGTAGTCATACCTTCTTTCCCATACAGCGCTCCCAGTTTATATGTTAGAAGGCAGTATATGAACGAGGGGCCTGGCCATGACCGTGTGTTTCTTCCCAAACTTTTACTTTTCCTCTTGGGGGAAAAAAGGTTAGGGAATGAGATGAAACAGCAGGCAAAAGTGGGACGAGAGAGCTTAGTTTCACATTAAGATGTTTAGGGAATGCAGGGAAGCCACTAGGCAGAGATCAGTTGGGCTTTCCTACTTGTTCCAGCCCATTGACGGCAGCTGACCCAAAGCCAAGCTGGCTACATATGTCATGAGGCTTTAGGAGAGCTTCTGGGGTTCTGCTTAGAGGCAGGAAAGGAACCAAACAGCAGTACAGCTAGGAGGTCAACAAGCAAACGGCGGTTTGTTAAGTATGCCTGAGGATTAACCAGAGTTCATGTCTTGGGTACACATTTCTATCCCATTCTTTGTTTTCCATTTCCAGAGAAGAGGCTATAGAAGAAACCACGAACTCTACAGGTGAAGAAGAGGCTTCTGTTAAACAGCATTCAGATGCTGGGGGTGACAGTTCAGAAGCAAAGGTAAGAGTGTTTTGCCAATGGCACCTGGATTCCTCCTGTTCCAGCTTAGAGCTGTTGCCTAGTAAAGAACAGCCACATCGTCAGCCTGTCCAGTGAAGCTCTGTTCACTTATGTACAATGAAACAGTGGACTTAAAATAAGACTTCTTTCTGACCGGTGGAATGGAAGACATACTCTACCCACTGAAGAGTTTTGGCCAAGGACTGGGACTCAGTCGAGTGATCTTCTGCCTCCCATGGTTACTAGCAAGCAGTTGTTACCCTTAAGAGTCAGCCTATTTTCTGTTTTCTTTCTTTTGATTGTTGTTGGGGCTCTGCTGTTTGTTAAAGAGGTTTCAAAGACTTCACTGTTGCAGGCACAAACTAGGGGAGCCTTCCCCAAGAGACGCTGTATCCATTTGGCATAGCCTGCTTATGAAGCAAGAGGGGAGGGTTGGTTCTCACAAGGATGCCCTCCATTCCCACAGTGGGAAGAGCCCCTCACAGCAGAATTCTGTGATAACCCATAAGAACATGCGTGAATCATTGGTCTTGTCCAGCATAGCTGCTTGTATGTTCCTGTGTTGCCTCTTTCACCCATGACTTTTACTCACAGTGTCATCTATTGATGTTCTGGATAGCCATGAATGATGTGGTGAAAAAGTCCCACTGATCTGCAGGCCCTGTTCCATCTTGCCCTCTGAGGTGTCTGGGTACCAGCGGCAATCCAAGATCTCTGCCTGGCATGTGCCACCCTCCCAGCTTTCTCCACCTACAGAAAGGCTTCTCTCTCTCTCTCTCTCTGTTCATCCATTGCCACCACTTGGCCTTTGTAGGAATTTCCTACTGAGAGGGGCAGGGCTCCTGGCTCCCTTTATTGCACTATTGTTTTAAGGTCTCGCCTTGTGCCTGCATCTCCCCAGTGTCTGTTCACCATGGGGACAGTCTACTGTGCTTGCACACCACTGGGGGATTAGCCACTCACCAGTTGACTGCCACCCTCTTGGTACTTGTTTCAAAACAGCATGTTCACATGGTGGAGGTCTAAGTGCTACAGAGAACAGCTACCAGCATTAAAAGTTATAAAACATTTATTAAAAAGAAGCTGCACGTACACATACTCTCAGCACACAACAGATTGACCAAGGGATCCAAAATATAAGTATAAACTTGAAATTCCTCTGTCTCTCAGTCTGTACATGCCTGCACACAACAGATTGACCAAGGGATCCAAAAGATAAGTATAAACTTGAAATTCCTTTAAGCGGTGGAAAGCTAGTCGATGGCTGCGGTCACACGTAACAGAAGCCACACAAGTGAGACGGAAAACAGCCGGAGTTTCTCACCAGCACATCTGGGAAGCGTAGCACTCCCGTGGCTCAACCGAGGCTTCCAGCCGAAACTGCGTGGCAAAAAACTAGTACCTTGGAGGTACTAGTTTCCGGAAACTGCGGGGCAAGGGCGGGCGTCTGATCGCGTTTCCGGTGGCATCCGGCGCCCGCCCATGTCCCCTTGCAAATAAGGTGGGGGTTTTTTTGTCCGAGCCTCTGTGGATGCGCATGTGCACCCAAC
This sequence comes from Gekko japonicus, assembly GCF_001447785.1. Taxonomy (NCBI): domain Eukaryota; kingdom Metazoa; phylum Chordata; class Lepidosauria; order Squamata; family Gekkonidae; genus Gekko; species Gekko japonicus. The sequence goes on along the minus strand of NW_015177047.1, from coordinate 18,277 downwards.
GGAGCATGCGCATTTGTCATGTACACAAAAATAAAAAACAGTTTGCCGCGGCGCGCGCTTCTTCGTTGTGCGCTGGCTTGTCCTGTGATCGGCACCTCTCCCTTGCCATGGAACCTCCACGGTACCTCCACGGTACCTCCACAGGAGGTCTGATCACGTAACTGCGCAGTAGTTTGCCCCAGGGCAAACAGCCACGCTTCTCCTCTGCAGTTTCCTGCCCGTGTGACCGGGGCCACAGTGAGGCTGATAAAACGGAACACAGGCTATGGCAAATAAAATGCAAGTCTGAAGTCAGGCAGGCAAAAAGGGAATATGAGGAGCATATAGCAAAAAACGTAAAAACCAACAATAAAACTTTCTTCAAATACATTAGAAGCAGGAAACCAGCCAGGGAGGTAGTGGGGCCCTTGGATGACCAAGGGGTAAAAGGAGTACTGAAGCATGATAGGGAAATGGCTGAGAAGCTAAATGCATTTTTTGCCTCCGTCTTCACTGTGGAAGATGAGAAGTGGTTGCCCACTCC
>NW_015177047.1:16001-17011 GCF_001447785.1 Gekko japonicus | reverse complement strand
ATAACTCACTGAAAATGTCGAGACAGTGTGTGACTGCAATAAAGAAGGCCAATGCTATACTGGGGATTATTAGGAAGGGTATTGAAAACAGATCAGCCAATATCATAATGCCCCTATATAAATCAATGGTGCGACCTCATTTGGAATACTGTGTGCAATTCTGGTCACCACACCTTAAAAAGGATATTATAGCTTTGGGAAAAGTGCAGAAAAGGGCAACTCGAATGATAAAAGGGTTGGAACACTTTCCCTATGAGGAAAGGTTAAGGCGCTTAGGACTTGACTGGATGGTCCTTTGGCCTGATCCAACATTGGCATCTCTTATGTTCTTATGTAGGGGTTGGAACACTTTCCCTATGAGGAACGGTTAAGGCGCTTAGGGCTCTTTAGCTTGGAGAAACGACGACTGAGGGGTGACATGATTGAGGTTTATAAGATTATGCATGGGAAAGAGCAGGTAGAGAAAGAGGTACTTTTCTCCCTTTCTCACAATACAAGAACTCGTGGGCACTCCATGAAATTGCTGAGCGGTCGGGTTAGAACGGATAAAAGGAAGTACTTCTTCACCCAAAGAGTGATTAACACTTGGAATTCACTGCCACAGGAAGTGGTGGCGGCTACAAGCATGGACGGCTTCAAAAGGGAATTAGATAAGCATATTGAGCGGAGGCCCATCAGTGGCTATTAGCCACAAGGTATAGATAGGGGCTCTGGGGCAAGTGATGCTCTGTCATCTTGGTGCTTGGGGGGGTCAACAGTGGGAGGGCTTCTAATGTCCTGGCCCCACTGGTGGACCTCCTGATGGCACTGGTATTTCTGGCCACTGTGTGATACAGAGTGTTGGACTGGATGGGCCTTTGGCCTGATCCAACATTGGCATCTCTTATGTTCTTATGAGCTGACATTATTCTAAGGCTGGCTTCTTAACTTAGAAGTTGCAGTGGTTCCAAAAAGTTTCCATTGCCTTGGAATCTTTGTCCCTGCTTGCCATTTGTTCAGGCAATGGGCAT
>NW_015177047.1:9424-15989 GCF_001447785.1 Gekko japonicus | reverse complement strand
GTGAGAGCTGGATGGAATCGGATGGAATCAGTAAAAAGAAAAGAGACTTCTCTGTGCAAAGGAGTTTTTTTCTTGGTCTTCCCACCCTCAAGGGTCAAAGATACTTTTCCTGAAGTCTCTAGGAGGTTTTTCCTGAAACCTCTCTAGCACCTTAAGTCTTCCAAATCCCTGTTCCCTGCTGGGTGTCACCTTCTTAGCAGAAGGTGTGGGCTGACCACTCCATTGTCTCTGGCCAGGCCTTCCATTTGCATTTCTAAAGCCTGGTTGGGTGAGGCTGGAGAGCAACTGACCACGTCTTTGCCAGTTTTCTGCAAAGAGAGAGAAAGAATGTTTTAATGGGACCGTGTATGTGTTGGTCTTTTTTCTAGACCTCATTGCCAACTGCTGATGAAGTGGAAGAAGGTATTCTAAAGAAGAACCAGGCAGAGAACAAGGAAGTACTGTGGTGTATCAGACCTGAGGAGCATCATACAACAGGCGTGGAAGAAGTAAGGGACAGTTCCTCTCATCTTAGCACTCCATTATATTGATGTGTCTCCTTATTGTTCATCTGCCATGAGTCTCTTGGTAAAGCCCTGGATCTCCGTCTCTTCCTTCTCTTTAGCTATCTGTGTTGTCTTTAGATTGCGTGAGTAGGATTCTTCTATGAATTTTGTCTCAGGGTGTTTTCTTACCCATCTGAAACTAATCATTAGGCAAGGTAGTGAAATCATGTTACATTAGATTTCACAAACAAATGGTGAGGTGGGTTCAACCATCCTCCAGGTAGCCTTCCTTCCACTTTAGGAATGGAAGAGCTACTTAAGTTGGAGGAAGGCTTCTAACAAGCCAAAAGGAAAGGTGAAGTGTAAATATTTAAATAAATAACCCCCCCCCCCAGTGAAGTGGTAGGATCCACCCTGGTGTTCCCCCTTCCAATTGCAGATCAAATCCTAGTGTAGAGAACTTCTGATTATTACTTGGAGGATGGTGTCAGGTCCTGGGGCCCCTGGGTCTGGGTTCACAGGGGCGGGCTCCACCATCCCCGGACAGGTGGTTTGTCGACTTTAGAACCTGTTTTTCCATGGAGACCATTGTGTTAAAGGGAAAATGGTAATGTAAAAAAATGTATGTCACAAGGCTTGCGCTTCTGCAAACCTCTGATATAGCAGTTGTGAGATGGGCAATTCTACAAATGCTCCAAGGGTCTCTAAAGAGACAAAGTAGAAGAATGCTTTTTCTCTGAGTCCCTGGGTATGTTTCCACAATTCAGCTAGTTCTAGGAAAGATTCTCCAACGTGAATAACATGATTCTCTACTGTAGTATGTTTTTAATAAGAGAGAGTCTTAGACATCATTTGGAAACCTCAGAATAAAGCTTCTCCCATGTTATCTGTTCTTTGTGAAAAACCGTGGTTGCACTTTTCCTGTGATCCATAAACCACAAGATGGTGGAAGTGCCTGCTTCTGACACATTTGCTCCCCCATGTTGGCACTCTTCAAACAAACTGGGGTAAAAATGAGATTTGGCAGAGTAGGCACGACAGGCACCTTTACTTACCACATTCAGGAAGGTCTGTCTGTACTGTTCCCGGGGGGATTTGGTGGAGGAGAGACTGTTTTGGGCTATGTTTTTCGTATGGTGTATTGTTTTTAACTTGTTGATTGACATTTCTTTTACGTCCTTAAAACTTTTGCTGTTTGCTTAGCCACCTTGGGTTTCTGGAGCTGAAGAAGGGTATAAATATTTCAAATAAATAAATAAATCTATTCCCTCCTCCCAGCTTCACACAGCCACAGGCCTCAGAGGGGCAGAGATTGGAGGTGTGCTCAGTCAGTCTCCATCAACAAACCTGGCAGTGGGGGAATGGGATGGAGCAAATCTGCCTCTCCCTTACATCAGCTGAGGTTCATCAGTACCTTCACTGCTTGCCTTGAGGGCAGACGTCATCTCCACAGCTTCACAGGCAGCGTGTTTCCCCTTCTCTGGAGAAAATAATCAGCCAGATCAGGCATCACTTTTCAGTGTCGGCCAGACCCTCTTCTTCCAGGCAGAAACCCCAACTTCAGTCCTTGTTTGTCTGAACTTGGACCAAACTTGGAAATATGATGAATATAGTAATCATAATGCATAGAATACGCACCGACTTAGCAGGATAAGTTACATTCTTTGGTTTTGCCTGGAAGGATCCTGAGCGAAAGTCTGGATATCAGGATAATTTCCTGTGACAGTTCTTCAGCCACCATGATTGGAGGAGCATTGATTACACAAGTGGTGGGAAGTAGGGTTGCCAACTCTGAGTTGGGGAATTCCTGGATATTTGGGAGTGGAGCTTGGGGAGGGACCTCAGTGCCATGCAGTCCACCCTCCAAAGCATCCGTTTTCTACAGGACAACTGATCTCTGTGATCTCGAGATGTTGTGTTTCTAGGAGATCTCCAGGCATCAATCCAACCTGGAGGGTGGCAACCCTAGGGCAGGTTTCAATGGGACACATCTTGCTGATTCCTGCACTTGCTCATAGGTAATGCCTGTCCATCTCCCTCCCAACCAGGTGTTTGACATTCTGCCCCTGTATGGGGTGCTGCAGCCAGACGAGACCCAGCAAATGTCATTCACTTTCTATGGCCATGCCAACATTGTGGCCCGCGTGAAAGCACTCTGCGAAGTGGAAGGTGGTCCTGCCTACGAGATCCTGCTCAGTGGCGAGGCTTCCCTTGTCAGTTATGCATTTGACATTAAGGAGATTGACTATGGGCTCCAGGTAGGTGCAGCCCGGTTGACACTGGGCATTGCTGTCCATTCAGTTGGCTCCCAAGATCTCTTTCAACATGTTGTACAGACAACACCACCTGTTCCTGTGGCACAATCCATTACAAAATTCTCCTGCACAAGCCCTGCTTTTGTGCAGCCGTTACCTATTTCAAAAGGGGTGTAGTTTTTTGTGCAAAAGTACTGAGTCTTCAGTTCTTGTGAGCAACTGTGAACTCTATAGCATGGACTCCTAACTTAACAACAAAATGCATCTGGCTAGAAACCTTTCACTGCTCCATCCCCTTTTTTTACCCGCTGTCAGATTCCATCCTCCCACCTAATCTACGCCAAAAAGTTAGCACTGTCTGTCTGTGCATTTCTTAGGTGCCCATTGCCTCCTCATCCCACAATATATCCCAGGGGAGGAGAATGGGGTGAGAAGGAGGCAAGTCCACTGTAACAAAGCATGGCTTCCAGCTGGATTTCCACAACACTCACTACTACCTCTTGTTCCCCCCAACTCTATATTTTATGTAATGTGTGGCACTCCCCCATACAAGGACAAGAGCTCTAGTGCCAGGCCAGTGAGGCTGGCCTCTGAAATTTGAGATGGTCGACACATCCTCAATCCCCCTCTTTACCATAAAAAGCTGTAGTGCTCCCCTAGCTGCCTTTATGCTCCTGAGAATCTTGGCTTCTTCCCTAGACATTACCCTCTGATGACCTCAACAGCTTCAGCTGCTCATCCTAAGGTCATACTGCTCTCCCTTTTGGACACAAGGATGCCCAGAGTCATCCCAGCTGTTTCCCCAACCAGGAGTTTCTCAGGGTGCCACTTCACTGCATTTTACAAAGCTGAAACACAGCATTCAGAATCCAAGTATGGAGACACACAGACATTCACACACACTGTTTCCACCAAAATTTGTCCAATATGAAATGTGAGGCAAATGTTGGCAGTCTTCTTCAAGTAAAACATCTGCAGATGGTTTGATGAAAGTTAATACTGGAAAGATTAGGCAAGTTCCTCAGAACGATGGCCGAACATCTCTATGCATATGCAAATTACTTTATTTCCTTTTAGAGAGATTTTTCTTTATATGTACTGTTGTTTCCATATGCGGAGTCGCATGTTGATGCCCTATCTGGGAAATGGAGGACTGCTTTGAACACGAAGAACTGCCTTTATGGAGAACACTTGCTTGTAGGAAATCAGCAGAGCCACCCTAGGCCAAATCATGTCCTTGAAAGTCCACTAAAGTAAATGGGGTTAGAAAGGGGTAACTCTGCACAGGGAAGGCACTTCGCATGTGGTGATGTTCATGCGCATGTGTTTCATTGGAAGTGCTGTGTGCCACTCACCTGCCAAGAAGGGGGTTGATGCTGGGTTGGGGAAGGATGGAAAGAGTTATGGGCAAGAAGTTTTCCAGTTTATGAGATGGCACCGTTATGCTCATATTGCTGTTTTCCTCTTATCTCCCACCAAGCCTTTTGATCAAGTCAGTGAGGCTGAGATTACACTGCGGAATACTGGGAAAGTTGGGTTCCAATACACTGTTCTTGACGCCATTCTGGCTTCAGCCAACAACCCTCCACCTGGCATGCCGCTGACTCTGCCTGTTGCTGTGAGTATGAAAAGAAGCCCCCAAGGGCCAGAGTGCTTCCGATATGTATTGTCCCTTTCCTTGCCTTTATATTCCAGCTTTGTTTTAAAGATGTATTTTTGTTTTGATTTAATTACTTTTATTGTATGTATTTTTTAATCTGTTAGCTATTTTGGTGACCCTGCTGAGGGCAGAGATGCAGGGCATAAATTTTGTAAAATAAGTATATATTCCCAATAGCCATATCATTTCTCTGCATTCTTGAGTCCCTTTGAAAATCCAAATTCCCCAAGTATGTTAAGGAACAAAATAAGCAAACAGGTTCATTTGCTTGACTTCACATTTATTATTTTAGTAACAGATTGTGGCTTTATGTGGGGGCAGAAACTTTTTTTAAATGCCGTTTGTAACCCAGGTGTACGGCAAGTGAATACAAATCTTCCATTCTCACTCATTCAGTTTGGACCCAAGACAAAGAGGATATTAGACTCTTATAAGCATGGGCTACTTTCCCTCAAAGTGATGTAAATCCTTCTTCAGTCCCCAACCCTAATGAATCTGTAGCAGTTGCACGTGTCCTCGGGCAGATAGAGGTCCTGGTGTAAGCTGCCGATTCTATTCGGCAAGTGCAGGATTACTTGGTATTCTGTTCATCCATCTTTTTAGCTAGTCGGTCTTGTTCAACCTTCTGACACCTCCTTAGGCAGAATGTCTTTGCTTTTTTTTTGTATTTTCTAGAATTACATTGAGTCACAAAAAGAGCAGGTGCTGAAAGTCTATTATTTGCCTGGTGTGCCTGAGGTCTTCCAGAGGACTTTCAAGATCCAAGTAGCTCACCTGGAACCAGACAGCCTCACCCTGAAAGGAGAGGGAATCTTCCCCAGAATTTGCCTGGATCTGCCCAGAAATTTAAGAGGTATTCCTCTTTCTCCTTAATCAAGTAGGAAGGAAAACCCCTTTTTAGTCATTATGATCAGCAGTACATAAGAAGAAATCACGCATAGCATGATACTCTTCATACATGTGGCTGCCACATTGTGTGAACAGGGCAACATGCATATTTTCCAGAATAATCAGAAAATCTAGTTTTTTTAAGGGTACCTCTTCATGTGTACTGAGTCTGAAAAGTGCACTCATTGTCTGTTCACACAAAATACTGACTGTGTGCATGGAGAGGATTGTGTTGTGTCACTGATCATAACAACTGAAGAGAACTACAGTCACAAACCCACGCGGAGCACAGTCTTATCCAAAAGCGCAGCTCTGTGTCTGGTACTTACCGATTTGTACTTTTGCAGGAAACGAACATTATAGCAGCATCCTCAGAGAGGCAAAGCAATGCATTGAACACAGTTCACAGAAAGATATACCTTTCGGCAGCTTGGAAACTACAGATGCCCCCGTGGATGAATCCATCACTGCAGTAAGAGGAAAAGCCTCTCTGTTTAATTGTGGGTTGATGCATTCTTCCTTGAGGAATTGATTTGGGGAGTTTTGCAAGGACTGAGTGGTCTGTTTGGGGTGTCCTGCAACAGCCGTTTTGCTGTCCTTGGGGTAGGATGTACCAAGAGCAGCACTAGTAGGATTACATAGCACAATTGCCACCACTCAGCTTCCAGGGAGAAGGGCGATAGCGGAAAGCAAAACAGCAGCCTCTGTTGACACACAGCAAATATTTCCGAAGACCTGTTTGATAAGGCCATTCTGAACAGAGGCCCCACAGTGTAATGGCTGGCAGCAGCCCCAAGAGAGAAGAGGTGGAGGTGTTTAGTGTACAAAAATTGTAGCCTCTTCTTCTGGAAAGGGGGCCTGCGTTGTATATGCTGGCATGCCCCGGGAAAGGGCCAGTGGAGTTCCTTGGCCTGGTTTTTTTTGCCTTCTGCAGTTTGACACACAGCTGCAGATGGAAGTGGAGAGGCTGCTCGTTCAACAGCACGCCCTGGAGCAGCAACAGTTCCTGGCCTGCGAGGACCCAACCGTCAGCCAGCGAACTCGCCGGAGACTCGTCAAGTTAGTGTCGAGAGCCTCACTTCTGGGTATCTGGTTATTATGTGGGAGGGTCCCAACATTCAAGAGGCTACTTAGAAATAGCAACTAACAAATCCTGAGCCACCCACTTCACCTTGGCTCTGGGAAGCAGTGGAGCATTTCTGTCCTGGGGAACTGGAGCTGGGATGCATATGGCATCTCTCTTCAGAGGGCCGGGCTGCAGCTTACAGAAAGGCACC
>NW_015177047.1:3674-9383 GCF_001447785.1 Gekko japonicus | reverse complement strand
TGAATCAAATGACTTCTCCCTTATGCTGAGGGGAGTCTTGTTCTTAGTGCTGCTGCAGTTGACTTATCTGTCCTCTGAAGGGCTGTGCAGCTGAAACACATCAAGACAAATGCTGTTTCTGTGATTGGTAGGGAGGAGGATCATGTTACTATTTCTCTTTTTCCCCCTTTCACAGTCTTACGGAGTTTAGATCTCAGTGCTGGTTAACTAGGGGATAATCCTTGAAACCTTGTTAAAGCTTTAACCCATGCTGTCCTGCTGAGTAGGAAGCACTGCTTGAAACCACATGGTGTCCATCCTTTCAGAGCCCAGCTACCCGAGTATATCTTGGATTTCGGCTACATCATTTTGGGCACCATAAGGACCCACGTTGTCAAGATCACCAACACCAGCCAATTCCCTGTGTCTTTCCATGCAGACAAGCGGCACGTGCGAGATACAGGTAAAGGGGATCCGTTATTCATTTCTGTTTCTAGACCAGCGCGCTTTGAGGACTTGAGCAATACTTTACACACAAACTTGTATGAATACATTAAAGTGGAATAGTTTAATAACTGGGCCTAATCTTCCTTCTCAGCAGTCTTTACTCACAATGCCAAATAGCAGGTCAAATAAAACAGAACATGTTTCCAAAAGATACTCGGTTGTTGATTTTGCCCATGTATAACCTCCACCACCACCATCACCCTGGCCAAATGCTGGGTAAGTAAAAAGACTGCTGATCCTGTGCCTTCTAAAAAGAAAAGGGGTGTCGTCGGCATGCTGATGGTTCTAACAGTACTCCCATCCAGGCCTGTAGCCACAGTGGGGCATCTTGGGGGCGGAGCCACACCACCTCCAAGACCTGCCCCACCGTTCGATGATGCTGAGACACCCCCACCCCAGTGTGCCTAGCCCCACAGCGGCAGCAAGACTGGGGAAAGAAAGGGAAGCTGCCCTGCTGTTTTTGATCAGTTTCACTTCCTTTCCAGCTGTTCCTCCAGAGTGAAACTGACCAGAAGAGGCAGGGCAGCTTTCCTTTCCTTCCCCAGCTGCTGGGGGGGGGGGGAAGGGTTGGGTGTTGGGCTAGGGCAGGGGTGGCCAAACCTGCTTAATGTAAGAGCCACATAGAATAAGCATCAGATACCTGAGAGCTGCAAGACATGGACAAATATTACCTGAGAGCTGCAAGACATGGACAAATATTACCTGAGAGCTGCAAGACATGGACAAATATTACCTGAGAGCTGCAAGACATGGACAAATACTTCCCCAGCCGCCCTGCTGCTGGGGGGGGCTGGGGAAGGAAACAGAGAAAAGGGAAGGCATGGTGATGGTGGTGGGGAAGCCAGTCTCTCTCTCCCATAACTTTCCATGGCAGGGGGGGATGGGGGGTTTGGTGATGGTGGTGGTGGGGGGAAGCCAACCTCTCTCTGCTGGGGTTGCCAGTCTCCAGGCGGTGGCTGGAGATCCCCTGGCATTACACCTGATCTTCAAGTGGACCCTATGGCATTATATCCCATTGAAGTCCCTCCCCTCCCCAAACCCCGTCCTCCTCAGGCTCCACTCCCAAAATCTCATTATTTATGATTCTTAAATATAAATATAAGCATAATAGGTGCCCCACAAAACAATAAAAATCCTACCTACGGCCCTGCTCCCTTCCAGCCCTGCTATGTTTCACTGGTAGTAACAGGATTGCCACAGCAATTAGACCTGTCTGACCTTCCCTGCTCATACCTCTGCCAGGCCCCTGTTAGGAAGCAGGAAGGCAGGGCTGCTGCTTAGGTGCTCAGAACCCACACTTCGAACTCCGCGTTCTTGCTTTGTTCTTGGTCTGCTGACAGTGAACATCTCTTGCCTGATGCAGGGTTTGAACCATTAGTTGCATCTCTTCTGGTGAGATAGTTTGGACAAACCGGGCTTGCTTACATCCATTGTCTAGTCTCCTTCTGTATGCTTTCAGTGACATTGGTGGAACAGGTGTGAAAGATCAATCCATGGGAGATCCCAGAGGGAAAGGACATGGAAAGGGCAGATCAGTGGCTCATTTTCAGCCTCTAAGACTTGGAGGAGGGCCACTGGAGTGTGTTTTGTAGTCACACTTGTCAAGGCATCAGAAGCTACCAGCAGTGCAGTCCTAAGCAGAGATAACATCCTTCTAAATTCATAGGCTTGGAAGAAGCTAACTCTGTTTAGTACTGCAGTGAAACACTTAACAAAAACAATAATTTCCATGTGATGTTCCAGTGAGAAGGATCCAAGTGGTGTAGTTGGAGGCTAGATGGCCATCTGACAGCAATGCTGATTCTGTGAACTTAAGCAGATCATGAGAAGGAAGGCAGGAAGGGTTGCATCAGAGCTTAGTTCTCGTGGCCCTTTCTTACCCACTCAGGGAAATGCTGATCATCACTTTGGGGCCATGCAGCAATTTTTCTCCAAGCCAGTTTGGCCAGTGATCCTGGAGGTTTTTTTACCATCTTCTGGGCCATGGAGCAGGTGTCACTGGGTGTACATGTGGGGAGGAATATTTGTGAATTTCCTGCCTTGTGCAGGGGGTTGGACTAGATGACCCTGGAGGTTCCTTCCAACTCTATGATTCTGTGAAGCTTCCAACTCTATGATTCTATGATTCTTTGAAGTGGGCCTCAAACCCACACTTGGCTTTGAAGCTTACTGGGTTGCCTTGGGCAACTCACTTCTTTCTCATCTATGGCTGCCAGCTCTTTGCCTAGAAATTGCTTTTCAAAGCTCTGGAGAACAGAGAGTGTGTTCTCCCTCCCACCCTGCTTTGCTGTGCCAGTTATCTCTCTCCCCCTCCGTTTCTGCTTGATGTGGCAAGTAGGCCACAGTCTGCGCAGGCAAAACTGCAGCAGAGGATGTGCAGATGGGCCTGCAGTTAAAGCTATCCTGAACCTTCATAGCTCAGCAAGGTCATCCTGAAGGCTAGGCAGCTCTGTGACCACAGGGAGGGGAGTGTTACTGACCATGGCTAAAGGAGACCCAACAGTGCTATTCTAAGCAGAGTCACACCTTTCTCAGCCCTTTTACTTCCTGCTTAGGATGGCATTACCAATCGGTGATAACAGGAAGAGGCACTTTTCATTCTCAACAGGTATTATAGTAATAAATCATGAAATAAACAGTATTTATTGCCTTTGTATGAGACCTACTAAAGTCTTTGTCAGCAGGGGTCACTGTGTACCCTCTGCCTGAGAGGGGAGAAGGTTTCTCCCTTCCTTCATAGAATCATAGAATGTTAGAGTTGGAAGGGACCTTGCAGATCATCTAGTCCAACCCCCTGCACTCTGCAGGAGCATAGCCGTAAGCAGGGGTCTTTTTGTAGAAAAAGAGCTGCCGGAGCTCATTAGCATAACTCATTAGCATATACCACACCCCCTGACATCACCGGAAGTGTGTTATAAGGCCACACCCCCTGACATCACCGGAACCTCTTGATGACTGTTTTTTGTTTCTTGTCCTTGGCCCTTTCGGTCTGTTGGCTATGATCCAGCTCCCCCTCTTCCTGTCACATGACTCTGATATCACATCCCGGGATGCTCCTTTGTGAGCAACTGGCATTAAAGCTATGAGTGAGCAATTTGGCTACTGCATAAATTAGTTTGCTCTGGAGGCATCTTTCCTGAATTAAGACAAAAATGTATGAGCTGGAGGCTAAAAAACTGTTAGCTCTCTTGCACTTAGAGGAAACACTGGACAAAACCCAGGTGCCCTCAGGAGGTCCACCAGCAGGGCCAAAACTCCAGGAGCCCTCCCACTCTTGCCCCCCAAGCACCAAGAATGCAGAGCACCCCTTGCCCCAGACATAAGAACATAAGAGAAGCCATGTTGGATCAGGCCAGTGGTGCTTGGTATTCCAAGCCAGCTTCTGAGCTGCAGCTGTCACAGGTCTACCAAGTTCCCTGTAAGCTGTGGAGTCTTGTGAGCAAAAATTCTACTCCATGAGCTACTGGCATTAAAGTTGTGAGCCAGTGATTTGGCTCCTGCATAAATTAGTTTGCTCTGGAGCCCTCCTTCCTGAGCGAAGACAGAAATGTGTGAGCCGGTTCCTGTCAAGTGTTTTAAGAAAGCAGGCAGAGCCAGGTGGAGCTTTTGCCATGCAAAACTTCTGATTACTGCTTATCATCATCATCATCATCATTATTAATAATAATAATAATAATTTTATTGAAATACCTGTTCAAATGCAATACAATACAGTAGGCAAATTCAAAAATAAAGAACATCATCTTGCAGTATAGATTATTTCACCATGCCATACAACAATAAAATCTCATCATATACGTATTTGACCTCTGATATACTAACTATCCTTAATTGACATCAAACAGATGTATCCATAAGGCACCTGACCTACAATTTCAACTATATAATCTTAATAGGCATACTATTTTCCTAACTGTTGTTGACTGACTTGTCTTAACCATATGTTAAAAGCTTAAATTTAACTTCTTTCCTAATCAAGCTTGTCAACGTCTAGCTTATCTAATATTGGGTACCATTTGTCTAACGGGTTTAAAGGTTCGCTATCATCAACCTCCCTGTTAGTAATCATTGAATTTTTTTCTAATAAGTAAAGTTTTATGTAACCACTGCTGTAGTGTGGGGGAGTTTGGGCTTTCCAGGATTGTGCAATCACTACTTTAGCTGCTAAACTTCTGATGGCTTATTGGAGACTTGATTTGCCAAGCAGAGTTTTAAAGACGTTGCTTCAGCTGCAGCTGCCCCACCACAGCACAAGGATCTTCACTGTATGACTGAAGGCAAGCTGTGGCAGCCATTTTTGGGGGATCCCTGTTCTTGTGTTTACCCCTCACTTTGCCCAGGGCTGACTTCCAGTTGATTGTCAGATGGTGGGCTATTAAAAAGCAGTCACCATCATCCAACTGGCACCACCTTGCTGCTGACTTGCTGAGCTGGCACTGAGGATGGCTCCTGGGATCCCCTTGGAGTTGGGAAACATGGGGTCCCTAAGTTCCCCCAGCTGCTTTGCAACATGCATTTCTCCCCATCAGTTCATCTCTTTAAAAAACTAAATGCCTATTTATGTATCGTAATAAAATGCCTCCTCATCCGTTTTCCAAGTTAGCTTTATTATGCTCAGTCACACAGTATAAAAATGCCTACAGCTTGCAACCACTCCCTCTTCCTACTACTGGTTTATATACAATACTCTTAAAGAAACATACACACAACATCTCCCCCTTTTCTCAGTCCATAACATAGTCCTTCATCCAAACAACTGGTCGTCTCCTCCTTCCTTCCTTCTCTGTTTCAACAACTGGTGGTACTTCTTGAGATACTGATGATGACGGCGGCGATATCACTTGAGGTGCATCTGGACGTTCCAACTGATGGCTTGAATCGGTTTCCTTCTGCACAGGCCCATTCTCGTTTTCAGTTACTGGTAACAAAGGAAAACCCTCTGATTCAAAACACACTCCATTCCCACTAAAATATAAACGCCTAAAACTTGCAACCACTCCCTCTTCCTACTACTGGTTTATATACAATACTCTTAAAGAAACATACACACAGCATCTCCCCCTTTTCTCAATCCATAACATAGTCCTTCATCCAAACAACTGGTCGTCTCCTCCTTCCTTCCTTCTCTGTTTCAACAATTGGTGGTACTTCTTGAGATACTGATGATGACAGCGGCGATATCACTTGAGGTGCATCTGGACGTTCCAACTGATGGCTTGAATC
>NW_015177047.1:0-3552 GCF_001447785.1 Gekko japonicus | reverse complement strand
TTTATTACTATGTTGTAACTATTGTGACCCCCCCCAGCCCACTTGCAGGGAAGGCAGGAGAAGATATAGTGGCTACCTCTCTTCTCATCTTCAGGTTGACAGGTGCCCCGCCCCCTGACGTGGGTGCTGGGGGAAGGCAGGAGGCTGTAGGGGCGGTGCTGTGGGGGCGGCCACAGGCCGCCCCTCCCCCTGGGCTGGCGTGTGGAGCACATGGTTGATTCTGCGAGGTGGGGGAGGGAAAATGGAGTCCCTGGGTGCTTTTGACTGTTTTGGGGTGCTTTGAACGTGTTTTGGGGGTGTCTGGGACATGTGAAAGGTGCTTTTGACCCCTTGGGTGGCAAAGGATGGTCTTTTTGTGGCTGGGGGTTTTCTGAAAACTGTGAAAGGTGCTTTTTACTGTGAATGAGTGCTGTATGTGGCAATTGTCTTAGAGGTGTGCCATGCTTAGTGCAGACTGTCCAGGGTCTCTTGGCCCCCCCAGGGAGATGCCCCCTCCTGAGAGAGCTCTGTCTTAGCGCAGACTGCCCCTCAGGGGTCTCGTGGATGGCTCCAGAGAGCCTCCCACCCAGAGAGAGAGAGAGCCCCCTCCCCACTGACATGCCCTCTGTAACTCCCAGGCAGACCCAGAGCCAAAAGCAGTTTGTTTGCCGCTGCAAAGGGAAAAGTTCTACTATTCACAGACTCTGTAAACGCCAAAGCCTAAGCTTAGACGGCGTTTCTAAAAAGACAGAGCCAGGGGACCCCCTTGCATGCCCCCCACCTTCCTCTGTACCCCAGGCTGGCCACAGGGACAGGCGTGAGAGGCTGCAAGCCCACACACGGTGCCAAAGAGGAAAAAAAGCCCCATTTTTAAAACTGTGTTGTTCTGCAGCTTGCCAGCGCTGATAAGCCACACAGCTGAGAGGCTGAGGCCCCTTCCCCCACACACACACGAGAGCCCGGACTTTTGCAGAGAGAAAGAGAGCAATGCAGAGTTTAAAAAAATCCCCAACCCACAGAGGAAAGCTCTTTAGGTGGTGTTAGCTCCAACCAGCCCCCCCCCACACACTTCTAGCTTCCGTTTTAAAACCACACACAGAGAGAGACACTTTCAAACAACATAAATTTACTCACAGTGGAGAGAAGAAAGCCTGTCCCCCTTTTTTAAAGAAATAAAGAAATAAACTCCCCCTGCCATGCTGTATGCCGGTCAGAGGCAGGAGCAAGGCAGCCAGTCTGTGACTCTGCAGAATGCGAGCCTCCCGCGCAGAGAGGGAGGGAGGCGGTGGCTAAGATTTCCAGCCAATGGGAGCTATCTCTTTTCCAATACATCCCACATATCTCACTCCTCCCTCCCTTCCTGCAGCCATCACTCAGACGCCTCCCTCCTCTCCTTCCCCCTCCTCCTTCTCCCCCCTCCCACACAGCTCCGTCAGACAGGCCCTGGCTGTCTCAGATAAGAACTCCCTGCACCATTTTTTTTAAGTAGCCGGCAGTTCCCCTGTACATGAAAGGGTAGACGGCGTCTGACCAAGGAAGCTCGACTAATGGTCAAAAAATGTGTTTTTGGAGTCAAAATGCATGAAACCATTATTGTGGGGGGTTTAAAAAGTGATTAGGCAGGCAGTTTGGAGGCACCCACTATTGTGGTCAACACAAACCGTTGTGTTTTTTTGTGAAAGTTTAAAAAATGTTTGCAGAATGAAGGGGGGTTGGGAGGGAATATTAAAGTCACGCTCTTCAGAAGGGTGGGGGCTGTTTTCTCTCTTTCAACACCAGCCCTGCAAGGTTGTGTTTAGGTGCTGCTATTGGACTCTTTTCCATGCAATGTAAAAATGAAAGGTTTTATAGTACAAAAGCAAATTCAGAGGCCCATGGGGCCTGGGTATATTTTGCCGTCTAATCAAATACATTTTCATTGCGGCCAAAGTGTCTGTGCGCCCTGCTGCTAGACTGAAGCTAACAGCATTTTTTTTTAAATAGTCACCGCTCAGATAACACAAAGTATTTCAATATTCAGATGTTCTGAAAGCGTTTCTGTAAATTGTCCAGGGAGTTTACAAATAAAATATTGTGACAACTCTTGTTGCAGAAGCAGGAGGTCCCATGCATGCTGCACCTGCAGCTAACAGGTTTTCTCCCTCAAAGCATGCAGCACCATGCCCAGGACACACACACACACACTCTCTCTCTCTCTCTCTCTCTCTCTCTCTCTCTCTCTCTCTCTCTTTGAGGAGGAGACTACTGATCGTAGAAACGCATCGCACAGCTAGCAAAATTCTCAAGCATCGCATCGACCTCCTTGATTTTAGCTTGCTTGAGAGCGCGATGCGTTTCTACGATCAGTAGTCTCCTCCTCACTTCCATTTCCTCCTTTTCAATAATTGAATCTATATTAATCAAATCCTGCACAATCTCATGAACATTTAGGGCAGTCCCTGCATGCTTTGCAGAAAAGTCTTCCACCTTCTGCTTTTTGGGGGGAGGGGGCATGTCTATGCCTGCATCAGCCGCCTGTCTTCTCTGTGGTACAGAATAAGATGTCTCAGGTAATGCATCTGAAAATGATATAGAAAAGATCGCATTATCTCCTGCACGATCTCTTGTTGGGGGGGGGTGAACCCATTATACAGGTTTAATAATCAAGAGACCCTTGGTCGTCTTACAACATGCATCAGACAAACCAGCGATACATGCTACAATTTTTAAATCCAATATAATCCCTTCCCAGTGTAAGACATTCTAAAAAATACTATACACAAATAAATATTAACCACAAGGGGATTAAAAATGTTTTTGAACCTTTACACAGAGAGAACACAGACCGTTTTGCTCAAAAAGGCTTTAGAAAATCTTAAAAACATGATTCGTGGTCAACACCGCCATCCAGTGGTCAAAGTAAACCATTGTAATTGTATGGATGTTAAAACATGATTCGTGGGACAGCACTGCCACCCAGTGGTCAACGTAAGAAACAGATCTGTTGAAAGAGTATTAAACGCATTGTTGAAACACAGGCCTGGCCAAGTCTCATTTGAAAAATACCTGGAAACTTTGAGGGTGGAGCCTGGAGAGGACTGGGGTTTGGGGAGGGGTGGGGCCTCAGCACAGTACATTGCCATGGAGTTCACCCTCCAAAGCAGCCATTTTCTCCAGGGGAGCTGATCTCTTTCGGCTGGGGATCAGTTGTAAAAGCTGGAGATCCCCAGACCCCGCCTGATGGCTGGCAGCCCTGCCTGGACCCCCATTCAGAGCTAACACAATGGGGACATTGTGGGGGTCCTAGAAGCCCCACCAAGCACCAGAAAAAACATATTGCAACCCCTTGCCACAGTCTGATAATTCCCCTCTCCCCAGAAGCCCAAAACACAATCCCCCAGGCCCCTCAAGACCCCCCAAAAGCCTATAGGGTGAGCGGTTTACCTGCATAGTCCCTCTCCAAGGCAGGCATCGAATTGGGTAGTTCTACCTCTTGGTCCTCAGGTGCACACCCTTGCTGGGGAGAAGTGGTAATTCCGGGAGTTGGAAGGTCTTGATTCATCTCCTCATCTTCCACATAAGCTTCTGTTAAGA